>NW_024756795.1:0-26293 GCF_018991925.1 Homarus americanus | reverse complement strand
AAAGGCCCCTGATCGAGTATAACAAAGGCCCCTCATCGAGTATAACAAAGTCCCCTGATTGAGTATAACAAAGCCGCCTAATCGAGAATAACAAAGTCCCATGGTCGTGTATAACAATGTCCCCGGTCGAGTATAGCAAAGGGCCCTGATCGAGTAAGACAAAGTCCCCTGATCGAGTATAACAAAGTCCCCTGATCGAGTATAACAAAGCCCACTTGACGAGTATAACAAAGTCCCCTGATCGAGAATAACAAAGTCCCCTGATCGAGTATAACAAAGTCCCCTGGTCCAGTATAACAAAGTCCCCATGATGGAGTATAACACATCCCCTCATCGAGTATAACAAAGCCTCCTGGCCCAGTATAACAAAGTCCCCAGATCGAGCATAACAAAGTCCCCTGATCGATTATAACAAAGTCCCCTGACCGAGTATAACAAAGGCCTCTGGTCGAGTATAACAAAGTCCCCTGGTCGAGAATATCAAAGTCCCCTGATATTAGTATAACAAAGTCCTGTGGTCGAGTATAAAAAAGTCCCCTGATCGAGTATAACAAAGTCCCCTGCTCGAGTATAACAAAGTCCCTTGATCGAGTATAACAAAGGCCCCTCATCGAGTATAACAAAAGCCCCTCATTGAGTATAGCAAAGTCCATTGGTCAAATATAGGAAAGTCCACTGATCGAGTATGACAAGTCCCCTGATTAATTATAAAAAAGTCCCCTGGTCGAGTAAAACAAAGTTCCCTGATCGAGTATAACAAAGTCCCCTGGTCGAGTATAAGAAAGCCCCCTCATTGAGTATAACAAAGGCACCTAATCGAGTAAAACTAAGTCTCCTGATTGAGTATAACAAAGTCCCCTGATCGAGTATAACAAAGTCCTCTTATTGTGTATAAGAAAGTCCCCTGATCGGGTATAACATATCCCATTGATCGAGTATAAAAAGTACTCTGGTCGAGTATGAAATTGTCCCCTGATCGAGTATAACAATGGCCCCTCATCGAGTACAACAAAGTCCATTGGTCAAGTATAAAATAGTCCCCTGGTCGAGTATAACAAAGTCTCCTGATCGAGTATACCAAAGTCCCCTGGTCGAGTATAGCAAAGTCCCCTGATCGAGTAGAACAAAGCCTCCTGATCGAGTATAACAAAGTCCCCTCATCGAGTATAACAAAGCCCCCTGCGCGAGTATAAGAAAGTCCCCTAATCGCGTATAACAAAGCCTCCTGAGCGAGTATAACAAAGTCCCCTGATCGAGTATAACAAAGTCTCCTGACCCAGTATAACAAAGTACCCAGATCGAGCATAACAAAGTCCCCTGATCGATTACAACAAAGTCCCCTGGTCGAGTATAACAAAAGGCACTGATCGAGTAAGACAAAGTCCCCTGTTCGAGTATAACGAAGTCCCCTGATCCTAGTATAACAAAGCCCACTAGACGAGTATAACAAAGTCCCCTGAACCGGGTATAACAAAGTCCCCTGATCGAGTATAACATATCCCCTGATCGACTATAACAAAGTCCCTGGTGGAGTATAACAAAATCCCCTGGTCGAGTATAACAAAATTTTCTAATCGAGTATAACAAAGGCCCCTGGTCAAGTATAACAAAGGCCCCTGGTCAAGTATAACAAAGGCCTCTCATCGAGTATAACAAAGCTTCCTCATCGAGTATAAGAAAGTCCCCTGATCGAGTATAACAAAGCCTCCTGAGCGAGTATAACAAAGTCCCATGATCGTGTATAACAAAGCCCACTGCTCGAGTATAAGTAAGTCCCCTGATCGAGTATAACAAAGTCCCTGATTGAGTATAACAAAGGCCCGTAATCGAGTCTAATAAGGCCCCGAATCGAGTTTAACAAAGTCCCCTGATCTAGTATAACAAAGGCCCGTGATCGAGTTTAACAAATTCCCCTGATCGAGTATAACAAAGTCCCCTGATCCTAGTATAACAAAGCCCACTGGACGAGTATAAGAAAGACCCCTGAACCGAGTATAACAAAGTCCCGTGATCGCGTATAACATATCCCCTGATCGAGTATAACAAAGTCCCTGGTGGAGTATAACAAAGTCCCCTGGTCGAGTATAACAAAGTTTTCTAATCGAGTATAATAAAGGCCCCCCGGTCGAGTATAACAAAGTCCTCTGATCGAGTATAACAAAGCCCCTGATCGAGTATAACAAAGTCCCCTGATCCTAGTATAACAACGCCCACTGGACGAGTATAACAAAGACCCCTGAACCGAGTATAACAAAGTCCCCTGATAGAGTATAACATATCCTCTGATTGAGTATAACAAAGTCCCCTGATCGAGTATAGCAAAGTCCCCTGGTCGAGTATAACAAAGTCCCTTGATCGAGTGTAACAAAGGCCCCTCATTGAGTATAACAAAGTCTATTGGTCAAGTATAAAAAAGTCCCTAGGTCCAGTATAACAAAGTCCCCTGGTCGAGTAGAGCAAAGTCCCCTGATCAAGTATAACAAAGCCTCCTCATCGAGTATAACAAAGTCCCCTGATCGAGTATAACACAGCCCCCTGCTCAAGAATAAGAAAGTCCCCTGATCGAGTATAACAAAGCCTCCTCATCGAGTATAACAAAGTCCCATGATCGAGTATAACAAAGGCCCCTCATCGAGTATAACAAAAGCCCCTCATTGAGTATAGCAAAGTCCATTGGTCAAATATAGGAAAGTCCACTGATCGAGTATGACAAGTCCCCTGATTAATTATAAAAAAGTCCCCTGGTCGAGTAAAACAAAGGCCCCTGATCGAGTATAACAAAGTCCCCTGATCGAGTATAACAAAGCCCCCTGGACGAGTATAACAAAGTCCCCTGATCGAGTATAACAAAGTCCACTAATCGAGTATAACAAAGTCCCCGGGTCCAGTATAACAAAGTCCCCTGATCGAGTATAACATATCCCCTGTTCGAGTATAACAAGGTCTCCTGGCCCAGTATAACAACGTCCCAAGATCGAGCATAACAAAGTCCCCTGATCGATTAGAACAAAGTGCCCTGGTCGAGTAAAACAAAGGGCCCTGATCGAGTAAGACAAAGTCCCCTGATCGAGTATAACAAAGTCCCCTCATCCTAGTATAACAAAGCCCACTAGACAAATACAACAAAGTCCCCTGAACCGAGTATAACAAAGTCCCCTGATCGAGTAAAACATATCCCCTGATCGAGGATAACAAAGTCCCTGGTGGAGTATAAAAAAGCCACCTGGTCGAGTATAACAAAGCTTTCTAATCGAGTATAACAAAGGCCCCTGGTCAAGTATAACAAAGGCCCCTCATCGAGTATAACAAAGTCCATTGGTCAAGTATAAAAAAAGTCCCGTGGTCGAATATAACAAATTCCCCTGATCGAGTATAACAAAGTCCCCTGGTCGAGTATAGCAAAGTCCCATGATCGAGTATAACAAAGCCTCCTCATCGAGTATAACAAAGTCCCCTGATCGAGCATAACAAAGCCCACTGCTCGAGTATAAGAAAGTCCCCTGATCGAGTATAACAAAGTCCCCTGATTGAGTATAACAAAGGTCCGTGATCGAGTCTAAAAAGGCCCCTAATCGAGTATAACAAAGTCCCCCATCCAGTATAACAAAGGCCCCTGATCGAGTATAACAGTCCCCTGATCGAGTATAACAAAGTCCCCTGGTCGAGTATAAGAAAGCCCCCTCCTCGAGTATAACAAAGGCCCCTAATCGAGTAAAACAAGTCCCCTGATTGAGTATAACAAAGTCCCCTGATCGAGTATAACAAAGTCCTCTGGTTGAGTATAACAAAGTTCCCTGATCGGGTATAACATATCCCCTTGATCGAGTATAACAAAGTACTCTGGTCGAGTATAAAAAAGTCCCCTAATCGAGTATAACAATGGCCCCTCATCGAGTACAACAAAGTCGATTGGTCAAGTATAAAACAGACCCCTGGTCGAGTATAGCAAAGTCCCCTGATCGAGTATAACAAAGCCGCCGGATCGAGTATAACAAATTCCCCTGATCGAGTATAACAAAGCCCCCTGCTCGAGTATACGAAAGTCCCCTGATCGAGTATAACAAAGCCTCCTGAGCGAGTATAACAAAGTCCCCTGATCGAGTATAACAAAGTCTCCTGGCCCAGTATAACAAAGTCCTCAGATCGAGCATAACAAAGTCCCCTGATCGATTACAACAATGTCCCCTGGTCGAGTATAACAAAGGGCCCTGATCGAGTAAGAGAAAGTCACCTGTTCGAGTATAACAAAGTCTCCTGGCCCAGTATATCAAAGTCCCCAGATCGAGCATAACAAAGTCCTCTGATCGATTATAACAAAGTCCCCTGACTGAGTATAACAAAGGCCTCTGGTCGAGTATAACAAATTCCCCTGGTCGAGAATAACAAAGTCCCCTGATATTAGTATAACAAAGTCCTCTGGTCGAGTATAAAAAAGTCCCCTGATCGAGTATAACAAAGACCCCTGGTCGAGTATAACAAAGTCCTCTGATCGAGTATAACAAAGGCCCCACATCGAGTATAACAAAAGCCCCTCATTGAGTATAGCAAAGTCCATTGGTCAAATATAGGAAAGTCCACTGATCGAGAATGACAAAGTCCCCTGATTAATTATAAAAAAGTCCCCTGGTCGAATATAACAAAGTTCCCTGATCGAGTATAACAAAGTCCCCTGGTAGAGTATAAGAAAGCCCCCTCATCGAGTATAACAAAGGCCCCTAATCGAGTAAAACGAAGTCCCCTGATTGAGTATAACAAAGCCCCCTGCTCGAGTATACGAAAGTCCCCTGATCGAGTATAACAAAGCCTCCTGAGCGAGTATAACAAAGTCCCCTGATCGAGTATAACAAAGTCTCCTGGCCCAGTATAACAAAGTCCCCAGATCGAGCATAACAAACTCCCCTGATCGATTACAACAAAGTCCCCTGGTCGAGTATAACAAAGGGCCCTGATCGAGTAAGACAAAGTCCCCTGTTCGAGTATAACGAAGTCCCCTGATCCTAGTATAACAAAGCCCACTAGACGAGTATAACAAAGTCCCCTGAACCGAGTATAACAAAGCCCCGGTCTAACAAAGTCCCCTGATCGAGTATAACAAAGCCCCCTATCGAGTATACGAAAGTCCCCTGATCGAGTATAACAAAGCCTCCTGAGCGAGTATAACAAAGTCCCCTGATCGAGTATAACAAAGTCTCCTGGCCCAGTATAACAAAGTCCCCAGATCGAGCATAACAAAGTCCCCTGATCGATTACAACAAAGTCCCCTGGTCGAGTATAACAAAGGGCCCTGATAGAGTAAGACAAAGTCCCCTGTTCGAGTATAACGAAGTCCCCTGATCCTAGTATAACAAAGCCCACTAGACGAGTATAACAAAGTCCCCTGAACCGAGTATAACAAAGTCCCTAATCGATTATAACAAAGTCCCCTGACCGAGTATAACAAAGGCCTCTGGTCGAGTATAACAAAGTCCCCTGGACGAGAATAACAAAGTCCCTGGTGGAGTATAACAAAGTCCCCTGGTCGAGTATAACAAAGTTTTCTAATCGAGTATAGCAAAGGCCCCTGGTCAAGTATAACAAAGGCCCCTGGTCAAGTATAACAAAGGCCCCTCATAGAGTATATCAAAGCCTCCTCATAGAGTATAACAAAGTCTCCTGATAGAGTATAATAAAGCCTCCTGAGCGAGTATAACAAAGTCCCCTGATCGAGTATAACAAAGCCCACTGCTTGAGTATAAGTAAGTCCCTTGATCGAGAATAACAAAGTCCCCTAATTGAGTATAACAAAGGCCCGTAATCGAGTCTAAAAAAGGCCCCTAATCGAGTATAACAAAGTCCCCTGATCTAGTATAAATAAGGCACCTCATCGAGTATAACAAAGGCCCAGCATCGAGTATAACAATATCCATTGGTCAAGTATAAAAAAATCCCTAAGTCGGGTATAACAAAGTCCCCTGGTCGAGTAAGGCAAATTCACCTGATCGAGTATAACAAAGCCTCCTCATCGAGTTTACAAAGTCCCCTGATCGAGTATAACACAGCCCCCTGCTCAAGTATAAGAAAGTCCCCTGATCGAGTATAACAAAATCCCCTGATCGAGTAAAACAAAGGCCCCTGATCGAGTCCAAAAAAGGCCCCTCATCGAGTATAACAGAGTCCACTGATCTAGTATAACAAAGGCCCCCGATCGAGTTTAACAAAGCCGCCTAATCGAGTATAACAAAGTCCCCTGGTCGAGTATAACTAAGTCCCCTGTTCGAGTCTAACAAATTCCCCTTATTGAGTATAACAAAGTTACCTTATCGAGTATAACAAAGTCCGGTGATCGAATATAACAAAGGCCCCTGGTCGAGTATAACAAAGTCCCCTGATCGAGTATAACAAAAGTCCCTTCATCGAGAATAACAAAGTTTTCTGGTCGAGTATAACAAACTCCTCTGGGCGAGTATAAGAAAGTCTTCTGATCGAGTATAACAAAAGTCCCCTGATCGAGTATAACAAATTAAACTTATCGAGTATAACAAAGTCTCCTAATCGAGTATAACAAAGTCCCCTGATCGAGTATAACAAAGCCCCCTGGACGAGTATAACAAAGTCCCCTGATCGAGTATAACAAAGTCCCCTGATCGAGTAAAACAAAGTCCCCTGGTCCAGTATAACAAAGTCCCCTGATCGAGTATAACACATCCCCTGATCGAGTATAAAAAAGTCTCCTGGCGAAGTATAACAAAGTCCCTAGATCGAGCATAACAAAGTCCCCTGATCGATTATAACAAAGTCCCCTGACCGAGTATAACAAAGGCCTCTGGTCGAGTATAACAAAGTCCCCTGGACGAGAATAACAAAGTCCCCTGATCGAGTATAACAAAGTCCACTGATCGAGTATAACAAAGCCCCCGGGTCCAGTATAACAAAGTCCCCCTATCGAGTATAACATATCCCCTGTTCGAGTATAACAAGGTCTCCTGGCCTAGTATAACAACGTTCCCAGATCGAGCATAACAAAGTCACCTGATCGATTACAACAAAGTCCCCTGGTCGAGTATAACAAAGGTCCCTGATCGAGTAAGACAAAGTCCCCTGATCGAGTATAACAAAGTCCCCTCATCCTAGTATAACAAAGCCCACTAGACAAATACAACAAAATCCCCTAAACCGAGTATAAGAAAGTCCCCTGATCGAGTAAAACATATCCCCTGATCGAGTATAACAAAGTCCATGGTGGAGTATAAAAAAGTCCCCTGGTCGAGTATAACAAAGCTTTCTAATCGAGTATAACAAAGGCCCCTGGTCAAGTATAACAAAGGCCCCTCATCGAGTATAACAAAGTCCATTGGTCAAGTATAAAAAAGTCCCGTGGTCGAGTATAACAAATTCCCCTGATCGAGTATAACAAAGTCCCCTGGTCGAGTATAGCAAAGTCCCATGATCGAGTATAACAAAGCCTCCTGATCGAGTATAAAAAAGTCCCCTGATCGAGCATAACAAAGCCCACTGCTCGAGTATAAGAAAGTCCCCTGATCGAGTATAACAAAGTCCCCTGATTGAGTATAACAAAGGTCCGTGATCGAGTCTAAAAAGGCCCCTAATTGAGTATAACAAAGTCCCTCAACTAGTATAACAAAGGCCCCTGATCGAGTATAACAAAGGCCCCTGATCGAGTATAACAAAGTCTCCTGATTGAGTATAACAAAGCCGCCTAATCGAGAAAACAAAGTCCCATGGTCGTGTATAAGAAAGTCCCCTGGTCGAGTATAGCAAAGGGCCCTGATCGAGTAAGACAAAGTCCCCTGATCGAGTATAACAAAGTGCCCTGATCGAGTGTAACAAAGCCCCCTGGACGAGTATAACAAAGTCCCTAGATCGAGAATAACAAATTTCCCTGATCGAGTATAACAAAGTCCCCTGGTCCAGTATAACAAAGTCCCCATGATCGAGTATACCACATCCCCTGATCGAGTATAACAAAGTCTCCTGGCCCAGTATAACAAATTCCCCAGATCGAGCATAACAAAGTCCTCTGATCGATTATAACAAAGTCCCCTGACCGAGTATAACAAAGGCCTCTGGTCGAGTATAACAAAGTTCCCTGGTCGAGAATAAGAAAGTCCCCTGATATTAGTATAACAAAGTCCGCTGGTCGAGTATAAAAAAGTCCCCTGATCGAGTATAACAAAGTCCCCTGGTCGAGTATAACAAAGACCCCTGATCGAGTATAACAAAGGCCCCTCATCGAGTATAACAAAAGCCCCTCATTGAGTATAGCAAAGTCCATTGGTCAAATATAGGAAAGTCCACTGATCGAGAATGACAAAGTCCCTGATTAATTATAAAAAAGTCCCCTGGTCGAGTATAACAAAGTTCCCTGATCGAGTATAACAAAGCCCCCTGGTCGAGTATAAGAAAGCCCCCTCATCGAGTATAACAAAGGCCCCTAATCGAGTAAAACAAAGTCCCCTGATTGATTATAACAAAGTCCCCTGATCGAGTATAACAAAGTCCTCTGGTTGAGTATAACAAAGTCCCCTGATCGGGTATAACATATCCCCTTGATCGAGTATAACAAAGTACTCTGGTCGAGTATAAAAAAGTCCCCTGATCGAGTATAACAATGGCCCCTCATCGAGTACAACAAAGTCCATTGGTCAAGTATAAAATAGTCCCCTGGTCGAGTATAGCAAAGTCCTCTGATCGAGTATAACAAAGCCTCCTGATCGAGTATAACAAAGTCCCCTGATCGAGTATAACAAAGCCCCCTGCTCGAGTATAAGAAAGTCCCCTGATCGAGTATAAGAAAGCCTCCTGAGCGAGTATAACAAAGTCCCCTGATCGAGTATAACAAAGTGTCCTGGCCTAGTATAACAAAGTCCCCAGATCGAGCATAACAAAGTCCCCTGATCGATTACAACAAAGTCCCCTGGTCGAGTATAACAAAGGTCCCTGATCGAGTAAGACAAAGTCCCCTGATCGTGTATAACAAAGTCCCCTCATCCTAGTATAACAAAGCCCACTAGACAAATACAACAAAATCCCCTGAACCGAGTATAACAAAGTCCCCTGATCGAGTAAAACATATCCCCTGATCGAGTATAACAAAGTCCATGGTGGAGTATAAAAAAGTCCCCTGGTCGAGTATAACAAAGCTTTCTAATCGAGTATAACAAAGGCCCCTGGTCAAGTATAACAAAGGCCCCTCATCGAGTAAAACAAAGTCCATTGGTCAAGTATAAAAAAGTCCCGTGGTCGAGTATAACAAATTCCCCTGATCGAGTATAACAAAGTCCCCTGGTCGAGTATAGCAAAGTCCCATGATCAGGTATAACAAAGCCTCCTGATCGAGTGTAAAAAGTCCCCTGATCGAGCATAACAAAGCCCACTGCTCGAGTATAAGAAAGTCCCCTGATCGAGTATAACAAAGTCCCCTGATTGAGTATAACAAAGGTCCGTGATCGAGTCTAAAAAAGCCCCTAATCGAGTATAACAAAGTCCCTCATCTAGTATAACAAAGGCCTCTGATCGAGTATAACAAAGGCCCCTCATCGAGTATAACAAAGTCCCCTGATTGAGTATATCAAAGCCGCCTAATCGAGAATAACAAAGTCCCATGGTCGTGTATAACAAAGTCCCCTGGTCGAGTATAGCAAAGGGCCCTGATCGAGTAAGACAAAGTCCCCTGATCGAGTATAACAAAGTGCCCTGATCGAGTATAACAAAGCCCCCTGGACGAGTATAACAAAGTCCCCAGATCGAGAATAACAAAGTTCCCTGATCGAGTATAACAAAGTCCCCTGGTCCAGTATAACAAAGTCCCCATGATCGAGTATAACACATCCCCTGATCGAGTATAACAAAGTCTCCTGGCCCAGTATAACATATTCCCCAGATCGAGCATAACAAAGTCCTCTGATCGATTATAACAAAGTCCCCTGACCGAGTATAACAAAGGCCTCTGGTCGAGTATAACAAAGTCCTCTGGTCGAGAATAACAAAGTCCCCTGATATTAGTATAACAAAGTCCTCTGGTCGAGTATAAAAAAGTCCCCTGATCGAGTATAACAAAGTCCCCTGGTCGAGTATAACAGAGTCCCCTAATCGAGTATAACAAAGGCCCCTCATCGAGTATAACAAAAGCCCCTCATTGAGTATAGCAAAGTCCATTGGCCAAATATAGGAAAGTCCACTGATCGAGAATGACAAAGTCCCCTGATTAATTATAAAAAAGTCCCCTGGTCGAGTATAACAAAGTTCCCTGATCGAGTATAACAAAGCCCCCTGGTCGAGTATAAGAAAGCCCCCTCATCGAGTATAACAAAGGCCCCTTATCGAGTAAAAAAAAGTCCCCTGATTGATTATAACAAAGTCCCCTGATCCCGAATTATAGCCAAAGTACTCTGGTCGTGTATAAAAAAGTCCCCTGATCGAGTATAACAAAGGTCCATGATCGAGTATAACAAAGTCCTCTGGTTGAGCATAACAAAGTCCCCTGATCGGGTATAACATAGCCCCTTGATCGAGTATAACAAAGTACTCTGGTCGAGTATAAAAAAGTCCCCTGATCGAGTATAACAATGGCCCCTCATCGAGTACAACAAAGTCCATTGGTCAAGTATAAAATAGTCCCCTGGTCGAGTATAGCAAAGTCCTCTGATCGAGTATAACAAAGCCTCCTGATCGAGTATAACAAAGTCCCCTGATCGAGTATAACAAAGCCCCCTGCTCGAGTATTAGAAAGTCCCCTGATCGAGTATAACAAAGCCTCCTGAGCGAGTATAACAAAGTCCCCTGACCGAGTATAACAAAGTCTCATGGCCCAGTATAACAAAGTCCCCAGATCGAGCATAACAAAGTCCCCTGATCGATTACAACAAAGTCCCCTGGTCAAGTATAAAATAGTCCCCTGGTCGAGTATAGCAAAGTCCCCTGTTCGAGTATAACGAAGTCCCCTGATCCTAGTATAACAAAGCCCACTAGACGAGTATAACAAAGTCCCCAAACCGAGTATAACAAAGTCCCCTGATCGAGTATAACATATCCCCTGATCGACAATAACAAAGTTCCTGGTGGAGTATAACAAAGTTTTCTAATCGAGTATAACAAAGTCCCCTAATCGAGTATAACAAAGCCCCCTGGACGAGTATAACAAAGTCCCCTTATCGAGTATAACAAAGTCAAGTGATCGAGTATAACAAAGGCCCCTGGTCGAGTATAACAAAGTCCCCTGATTGAGCATAACAAAAGTACCCTGATCGAGTATAACAAAGTCCCCTGATCGAGTATAAAAAAGTCACCTGGTGCAGTATAACAAAGTCCCCATATCGAGCATAACAAAGTCCCCTGATCGATTATAACAAAGTCCCCTGACCGAGTATAACAAAGGCCTCTGGTCGAGTATAACAAATTTCCCTGGTTTAGAATAACAAATTCCTCTGATACTAGTATAACAAAGTCCCCTGATCGAATATATAAAAGTCCCCTGGCCCAGTATAACAAAGTCCCCATATAGAGCATAACAAAGTCCCCTGATTGATTATAACAAAGTCCCCTCATCGAGTATAACAAAGTCCCCTCGTCCAGTATAACAAAGTCCCCATGATCGCGTATAACAAAGGGCCCTGATCGAGAATAACAAAGTCCCCTGATCGAGTATAACAAAGTCCCCTGATCGATTACAACAAAGTCCCCTGGTCGAGTATAACAAAGGGCCCTGATCGAGTAAGACAAAGTCCCCTGTTCGAGTAAAACACATCCCCTGATCGAGTATAACAAAGTCTCCTGGCCCAGTATATCAAAGTCCCCAGATCGAGCATAACAAAGTCCTCTGATCGATTATAACAAAGTCCCCTGACCGAGTATAACAAAGGCCTCTGGTCGGGTATAACAAAGTCCCCTGGTCGAGAATAACAAAGTCCCCTGATATTAGTATAACAAAGTCCTCTGGTCGAGTATAAAAAATTCCCCTGATCGAGTATAACAAAGTCCCCTGGTTGAGTATAACAAAGTCCCCTGATCGAGTATAACAAAGGCCCCACATCGAGTATAACAAAAGCCCCTCATTGAGTATAGCAAAGTACATTTGTCAAATATAGGAAAGTCCACTGATCGAGAATGACAAAGTCCCCTGATTAAATATAAAAAAGTCCCCTGGTCGAATATAACAAAGTTCCCTGATCGGGTATAACAAAGTCCCCTGGTCGAGTATAAGAAAGCCACCTCATCGAGTATAACAAAGGCCCCTAATCGAGTAAAACAAAGTCCCCTGATTGAGTATAACAAAGTCCCCTGATCGAGTATAACAAAGTCCTCTGGTTGAGTATAACAAAGTCCCCTTATCGGGTATAACATATCCCCTTGATCGAGTATAACAAAGTACTCTGGTCGAGTATAAAAAAGTCCCCTGATTGAGTATAACAATGGCCCCTCATCGAGTGCAACAAAGTCGATTGATCAAGTATAAAACAGACCCCTGGTCGAGTGTAGCAAAGTCCCCTGATCGAGTATAACAAAGTCCTCTGATCGAGTATAACAAAGCCCCCTGCTTGAGTATACGAAAGTCCCCTGATCGAGTATAACAAAGCCTCCTGGGCGAGTATAACAAAGTCCCCTGATCGAGTATAACAAAGTCTCCTGGCCCAGTATAACAAAGTCCCCAGATCGAGCATAACAAAGTCCCCTGATCGATTACAACAAAGTCCTCTGGTCGAGTATAACAAAGGGCCCTGATCGAGTAAGACAAAGTCCCCTGTTCGAGTATAACGAAGTCCCCTGATCCTAGTATAACAAAGCCCACTAGACGAGTATAACAAAGTCCCCTGAACCGAGTATAACAAAGTCCCCTGATCGAGTATAACATATCCCCTGATCGACAATAACAAACTCCCTGGTGGAGTATAACAGAGTTTTCTAATCGAGTATAACAAAGTCCCCTGATCGAGTATAACAAAGCCTCCTGAGCGAGTATAACAAAGTCCCCTGATCGAGTATAACAAAGCCCACTGCTCGAGTATAAGTAAGTCCCCTGATCGAGTATAACAAAGTCCCCTCATTGAGTATAACAAAGGCCCCTGGTCGAGTATAACAAAGCCCCTTGGACGAGTATAACAAAGTCCTTTTATCGAGTATAACAAAGTCATTGATCGAGTATAACAAAGGCCCCTGGTCGAGTATAATAAAGTCCCCTGATTGAGTATAACAAAAGTACCCTGATCGAGTTTTACAAAGTCCCCTGATCGAGTATAAAAAAGTCACCTGGTCCAGTATAACAAAGTCCGCTGATCGAGTATAAAAAAGTCCCCTGGCCCAGTATAACAAAGTCCCCATATCGAGCATAACAAAGTCCCCTGATTGATTATAACAAAGTCCCCTGGTTGAGTATAGCAAAAGGCCCTGATCGAGTAAGACAAAGTCCCCTGATCGAGTATAAGAAAGTCCCCTGATCGAGTATAACAAAGACCCCTGGACGAGTATAACAAAGTCCCTTGATCGAGTATAACAAAGTCTCCTGGTCGAGTATAACAAAGTCCCCTGGTCCCGTATAACAAAGTCCCCTGATCGAGGATAACAAAGTCCTCTGGTTGAGTATAAAAAAGTCCCCTGCTCGAGTATAACAAAGTTCCCTGATCGAGTATAACAAAGGCCCCTCATCGAGTATAACAAAGCCCCTTCATCGAGTATAACAAAGGCCCCTAATCGAGTAAAACAAAGTCCCCTGATCGAGTATAACAAAGTCCCCTGGTCGAGTATAACACATTCCTCTGGCTGAGTATAACAAAGTCCCCTGATCGAGTATAAGAAAGTCCCCTGATCGAGTATAACAAAGACCCCTGGACGAGTATAACAAAGTCCCCTGATCGAGTATAACAAAGTCTCCTGGTCGAGTATAACAAAGTCCCCTGGTCCCGTATAACAAAGTCCCCTGATCGAGGATAACACATCCCCTGATCGAGTATAACAAAGTCCCCTGATCGATTAAGGCAAAGTCCCCTGACCGAGTAAAACAAAGGCCTCTGTTCGAGTATAACAAAGTCCCCTCGTCAAGAATTTCAAAGTCCTCTGATATTAATATAGCAAAGTCCTCTGGTTGAGTATAAAAAAGTCCCCTGATCGAGTATAACAAAGTCCCCTGCTCGAGTATAACAAAGTTCCCTGATCGAGTATAACAAAGGCCCCTCATCGAGTATAACAAAGCCCCTTCATCGAGTATAACAAAGGCCCCTAATCGAGTAAAACAAAGTCCCCTGATCGAGTATAACAAAGTCCCCTGGTCGAGTATAACACATTCCTCTGGCTGAGTATAACAAAGTCCCCTGATCGGGTATAACATATCCCCTGATCCAGTATAAAAAAGTACTCTGGTCGAGTATAAAAAAGTCCCCTGATCGAGTATAACAAAGGCCCTTCATCGATTACAACAAACTCCATTGGTCAAGTATAAAATAGTCCCTTGGTCGAGTATAACAAAGTCCTCTGGTTGAGTATAACAAAGTCCCCTGGTCGAGTATAGCAAAGTCCCCTGATCGAGTGTAACAAAGCCTCCTGATCGAGTATAACAAAGTCCCCTGATCAAGTATAACATAGACCCCTGCTCGAGTATAAGAAAGTCCCCTGGTCGAGTATAACAAATTCCCCTTATCGAGTATAACAAAGTCCCGTTAACGAGTATAACAAAGTCCGTTGATCGAGTATAACAAAGTCTAGTGGCCCAGTATAACAAAGTCCCCAGATCGAGCATAACAAAGTCCCCTGATCGATTACAACAAAGTCCCCTGGTCGAGTATAACAAAGTCCCCTGGTCGAGTATAACAAAGTTTTCTCTTCGAGTATAACAAAGGTCCCTGGTCAAGTATAACAAATGCCCCTCATCGAGTATAACAAAGTCCATTGGTCAAGTATAAAAAAGTCCCCTGGTCGAGTATAACAAAGTCCCCTGATCGACTATAAGAAAGTCCCCTGATCGAGTATAACAAAGTCCCCTGATTGAGTATAACAAAGGCCCGTAATCGAGTCCAAAAATGGCCCTTAATCGAGTATATCAAAGTCCCCTGATCTAGTATAATAAAGTCCCCTCATCGAGTATAACAAAGGCCCCTCATCGAGTATAACAAAGCCCCTCATTGAGTATAACAAAGCCGCCTAATCGAGTATAACAAAGTCCCCTGGTCGAGTATAACAAAGTCCCCTGTTCGAGTCTAACAAAGTCCCCTTATCGAGTATAACAAATTCCCCTTATCGAGTATAACAAAGTCCCCTTATCGAGTATAACAAAGTCTGGTAATCGAGTATAACAAAGTCCTCTGGTCGAGTATAACAAAGTCTCCTGGTCCAGTATAACAAAGTCCCCTGATCGAGTATAACATATCCCCTCTTCGACGATAACAATGTCTCCTGGCGCAGTATAACAAAGTCCCCAGGTCGAGCTTAACAAAGTCCCCTGATCGATTATAACAAAGTCCCCTGGTCGAGTATAACAAAGGGCCCTCATCGAGTAAGACAAAGTCCCCTGATCGAGTATAACAAAGTTCCCTGATCCTAGTATAACAAAGCCCACTGGACGAGTTTAACAAAGTCCTCTGAACCGAGCATAACAAAGTCCCCTGATCTAGTATGACATATCCCCTGATCGAGTATATCAAAGTCCCTGGTGGAGTATAACAAAGTCCCCTGGTCGAGTATAACAATGTTTTCTAATCGAGTATAACAAATTCCTCTGATCGAGTATTACAAAGTCCCCTGATCGAGTATAAGAAAGTCCCTTAATCAAGTATAACAAAGTCCCCTGATCGAGTATAACATATCCCCTGATCGAATAAGCCAAAGTCCTCTGCTCGAGTATAACAAAGTCCCCTGGTCGAGTATAACAAAGTCCTCTCATCGAGTATAACAAAAGCCCCTCATCGAGTATAGCAAAGTGCATTGGTCGAGTATAAAAAAGTCCCCTGATCGAGTATAACAAAGTCCCCTGGTCGAGTATAGCAAAGTCCCCTGATCGAGTATAACAAAGTCCCCTGGTCGAGTATAACAAAGTCCCCTGATCGAGTATGACAAATTCCCTTGATTAATTATAAAAAAGTCCCCTTGTCGAGTATAACAAAGTCCCCTGATCGAGTATAACAAAGTCCTCTGGTTGAGTATAACAAAGTCCCTGATCGAGTATACAAATGTCCCCTGATCGCATATAACAAAGTCCCTTGGTCGAGTATAACAAAGTCCCCTGGTTGAGTATAACAAAGTCCCCTGATCCTAGTATAACAAAGCCCCATGGATGAGTATAACAAAGTTCCCTGATCGAGTATAACAAAGTCCGATGATAGAGTATAACAAATGCCCCTGGGCGAGCATAACAAAGTCCCCTGATCGAGTATAACAAAAGTCCCTTGCTCGAGTATAACAAAGTCCCCTGGTCGAGTATAACAAAGTCCTCTGATGGAGTATTACAAAATTCCCTTGATCGAGTATAACAAAGTCCCCAAACCAAGTATAACAAAGTCCCCAAACCAAGTATAACAAAGTCCCCTGGTCGAGTATAACATATCCCCTGACCGAGTATAACAAAGTCCTCTGGTGGAGTATAACAAAAGTCCCCTGATCGAGTACAACAAAGTCCCCTAATCGGGTATAAAAAAGTCCCCTGGTCCAGTATAACAAAGTCCCCTGATCGAGTACAAAAAAGTCCCCTGGCCCAGTATAAAAGAGTCCCCATATCGAGCATAACAAAGTCCCCTAATCGATTATAACAAAGTCCCTTGATCGAGTATAACAAAGTCCCTTGGTCCAGTATAACAAAGTCCCTTGATCGAGTATAACAAAGTCCCTTGGTCCAGTATAACAAAGTCCCCTGGTCGAGTATAACAAAGCCCCCTCATCGAGAATAACAAAGGCCCCTCATCGAGTATAACAAAGTCCCCTGATTGAGTATAACAAAGTCCCATGATCGAGTATAGCAAAGTACTCTGGTTGAGTATAACAAAGTCCCCTGGTCGAGTATAACAAAGTCCCCTGATCGAGTATAACAAAGTTCTCTGGTCGAGTATAAAAAAGTCCCCTGATGGAGTATAACAAAGCCTCCTCATCGAGTATAACAAAGTCCCCTGATCGAGTATGACACAGCCCCCTGGTCGAGTATAAGAAAGTCCCCTGATCGAGTATAACAAAGGCCCCTCATCGAGTATAACATGGTCCATTGGTCAAGTATAAAAATTTCCCCTGGTCGAGTATAACAAAGACCCCTGACCGAGTATAACAAAGTCCCCTGGTCGAGTATAGCAAAGTCCCCTGATCGAGTATAACAAAGCCTCCTCATCGAGTATAACAAAGTCCCCTGTTCGAGTATGACACAGCCCCCTGGTCGAGTATAAGATAGTCCCCTGATCGAGTATAACAAAGGCCCCTGATCGAGTCCAAAAAAGGCACCTCATCGAGTATAACAAAGTTCCCTGATCGAGTATAACAAAGCCGCCTAATCGAGTAGAACAAAGTCCCCTGGTCGAGTATAACAAAATCCCCTGTTCGAGTCTAAGAAAGTCCTCTTATCGAGTATAACAAATTCCCCTTATCGAGTATAATTAAGTCCCCTTATCGAGTATAACAAAGTCCGGTGATCGAGTATAACAAAGGCCCTGGTCGAGCATAACAAAGTCCCCTGATCGAGTATAACAAAAGTCCTCAAATCAAGTATAACAAAGTCCCCTGATCGAGTATAACATATCCCCTGCCGGAGTATAACAAAGTCCTCTGGTCGAGTATAACAAAGTCCCCTGATCGAGTATAACAAAGTCCAAGGGTCGCGTATAACAAAGTCCCCTGGTCGAGGATAACAATGTCCCCTGATCGAGTATAACAAAGCCTCCTCATCGAGTATAACAAAGTCCCCTGATCGAGTATAACACATCCCCCTGCTCGAGTATAAGAAAGTCCCCTGATTGAGTATAACAAAGTCCCCTGATCGAGTATAACAAAGCCGCCTAATCGAGTATAACAAAGTCCCCTGGTCGAGTATAACAAAGTCCCCTGTTCGAGTCTAACAAAGTCCTCTAATCGAGTATAACAAATTCAACTTAACGAGTATAACAAAGTCCCCTTATCGAGTATAACAAAGGCCCCTGGTCGAGTATAACAAAGTCCTCTGATCGAGTATAACAAAATTCCCCTGTTCGAGTATAACAAAGTCCCCAAATCAAGTATAACAAATTCCCCTGATAGAGTATATCATATCCCCTCACCGAGTATAACAAATTCCTCTGGTCGAGTATAACAAAGTCCCCTGATCGAGTATAACAAAGTCCTCTGGTCGAGTATAACAAAGTACCCATTGTCGAGTATAACAAAGCCCCTCATCGAGTATAACAAAGGCCCCTCATGGAGTATAACAAAGTCCCCTAATTGAGTATAACAAAGTCCCCTGATCGAGTATAACAAAGGTCCCTCATTGAGTATAACAAAGTCCATTGGTCAAGTATAAAAAAGTCCCCTGGTCGAGTATAACAAAGTCCTCTGGTCGAGTATAACAAAGTACCCATTGTCGAGTATAACAAAGCCCCTCATCGAGTATAACAAAAGCCCCTCATGGAGTATAACAAGTCCCCTGGTCGAGTATAACAAAGTCCCCTGATCGAGTATAACAAAGGTCCCTCAGTGAGTATAACAAAGTCCATTGGTCAAGTATAAACAAGTCCCCTGGTCGAGTATAACAAAGTCCCCAGATCGAGTATAACAAAGGCCCCTCATTGAGTATAACAAAGTCCATTGGTCAAGTATAAAGAAGTCCCCTTGTCGAGTATTACAAAGTCCCTAATCGAGTATAACAAAGTCCCCTGATCGAGTATAACAAAGCACCCTGGACGAGTGTAACAAAGTCCCCTGATCGAGTATAACAAAGTCCCTAATCGAGTATAACAAAGTCCCCTGTTCCAATATAACAAAGACTCTGATCGAGTATAACATATCCCCTCATCGAGTATAACAACGTCTCCTGGCGCAGTATAACAAAGTCCCCTGGTCGAGTATAACAAAGGGCCCTCATCGAGTAAGACAAAGTCCCTTGATCGAGTATAACAAAGTCCCCTGATCCTAGTATAACAAAGCCCACTGGACGAGTATAACAAAGACCCCTGATCCAGGTGTATTAAAGTCCCCTGATCGAGTATAACATATCCCTGATCGAGTATAACAAAGTCCCTGCTGGAGTATAACAAAGTCCCCTAGACGAGTATAACAAAGTTTTCTAATCGAGTATAACAAAGGCCCCTGAAGGAGTATAACAAAGTCCCCTAATCAAGTATAACAAAGTCCCCTGATCGAGTATGACATATCCCCTGATCGAATATACCAAAGTCCTCTGCTCGAGTATAACAAAGTCCCCTGGTCCAGTATAACAAAGTCCCAGATCGAGCATAACAAAGTCCTCTGATCGAGTATAACATAGTCCCCTGCTCGAGTACAACAAAGTCCCCAGATCGAGTATAACAAAGGCCCTTCATCGAGTATAACAAAGTCCATTGGTCAAGTATAAAAAAGTCCCCTGGTCGAGTATAACAAAGTCCCCTGATCGAGTATAACAAAGTCCACTGGTCGAGTATAGCAAAGTCCCCTGATCGAGTATAACAAAGCCTCCTCATCGAGTATAAGAAAGTCCCCTGATCGAGAATAACACAGCCCCCTGCTCGAGTATAAGAAAGTTCCCTGATCGAGTATAACAAAGTCCCCTGACCGAGCATAACAAAGGCCCCTGATCGAGTCCAAAAAAGGCCCCTCATCGAATATAACAAAGTCCCCTGATCTAGTATAACAAAGGCCCCATATCGTGAATGACAAAGGCCCTTATCGAGTATAACAAAGTCCCCTCATCGAGAATAAGAAAGCCGCCTAATCGAGTATAACAAAGTCCCCTGGTCGAGTATAACAAAGTCCACTGTTCGAGTCTACCGAAGTCCCCTTATCGAGTATAAAAAATTCCCCTTATCGAGAATAACAAAGTCCCCTGACCGAGTATAACAAAGGCCTCTGGTCGAGCATAACATATCCCCAGTTCGAGTATAACAAGGTCTCCTGGCCCAGTATAACAACGTCCCCAGATCGAGCATAACAAAGTCCCCTCATCGATTACAACAAAGTCCCTGGTCGAGTAAAACAAAGGGCCCTGATCGAGTAAGACAAAGTCCCCTGATCGAGTATAACAAAGTCCCCTCATCCTAGTATAACAAAGCCCACTAGACAAATACAACAAAGTCCCCTGAACCGAGTATAACAAAGTCCCCTGATCGAGTAAAACATATCCCCTGATCGAGTATAACAAAGTCCCTGGTGGAGTATAAAAAAGTCCCCTGGTCGAGTATAACAAAGCTTTCTAATCGAGTATAACAAAGGCCCCTGGTCAAGTATAACAAAGGCCCCTCATCGAGTATAACAAAGTCCATTGGTCAAGTATAAAAAAGTCCCGTGGTCGAGTATAACAAATTCCCCTGATCGAGTATAACAAAGTCCCCTGGTCGAGTATAGCAAAGTCCCATGATCGAGTATAACAAAGCCTCCAGATCGAGTATAACAAAGTCCCCTGATCGAGCATAACAAAGCCCACTGCTCGAGTATAAGAAATTCCCCTGATCGAGTATAACAAAGTCCCCTGATTGAGTATAACAAAGGTCCGTGATCGAGTCTAAAAAGGCCCCTAATCGAGTATAACAAAGTCCCTCATCTAGTATAACAAATTAAACTTATCGAGTATAACAAAGTCCCCTGATCGAGTATAATAAAGTCCCCTGATTGAGTATATCAAAGCCGCCTAATCGAGAATAACAAAGTCCCATGGTCGTGTATAACAAAGTCCCCTGGTCGAATATAGCAAGGGCCCTGATCGAGTAAGACAAAGTCCCCTGATCGAGTATAACAAAGTCCCCTGATCGAGTATAACAAAGCCCCTGGACGAGTATAACAAAGTCCCCTGATCGAGAATAACAAAGTCCCCTGATCGAGTATAACAAAGTCCCCTGGTCCAGTATAACAAAGTCCCCATGATCGAGTATAACACATCGCCTGATCGAGTATAACAAAGTCTCCTGGCCCAGTATATCAAAGTCCGCAGATCGAGCATAACAAAGTCCTCTGATCGATTATAACAAAGTCACCTGACCGAGTATAACAAAGTCCCCTGGTCGAGAATAACAAAGTCCCCTGATATTAGTATAACAAAGTCCTCTGGTCGAGTATAAAAAAGTCCCCTGATCGAGTATAACAAAGTCCCCTGGTCGAGTATAACAAAGTCCCCTGATCGAGTATAACAAAGGCCCCACATCGAGTATAACAAAAGCCCCTCATTGAGTATAGCAAAGTCCATTGGTCAAATATAGGAAAGTCCACTGATCGAGAATGACAAAGTCCCCTGATTAATTATAAAAAAGTCCCTTGGTCGAATATAACAAAGTTCCCTGATCGAGTATAACAAAGTCCCCTGGTCGAGTATAAGAAAGCCCTTTCATCAAGTATAACAAAGGCCCCTAATCGAGTAAAACAAAGTCCCCTGATTGAGTATAACAAAGTCCCCTGATCGAGTATAACAAAGTCCTCTGGTTGAGTATAACAAAGTCCCCTGATCAGGTATAACATATCCCCTTGATCGAGTATAACAAAGTACTCTGGTCGAGTATAAAAAAGTCCCCTGATCGAGTATAACAATGGCCCCTCATCGAGTACAACAAAGTCGATTGGTCAAGTATAAAACAGACCCCTGGTCGAGTATAGCAAAGTCCCCTGATCGAGTATAACAAAGCCTCCGGATCGAGTATAACAAAGTCCCCTGATCGAGTATAACAAAGCCCCCTGCTCGAGTATACGAAAGTCCCCTGATCGAGTATAACAAAGCCTCCTGAGCGAGTATAACAAAGTCCCCTGATCGAGTGTAACAAAGTCTCCTGGCCCAGTATAACAAAGTCCCAGATCGAGCATAACAAAGTCCCCTGATCGATTACAACAAAGTCCCTTGGTCGAGTATAACAAAGGGCCCTGATCGAGTAAGACAAAGTCCCCTGTTTGAGTATATCACATCCCCTGATCGAGTATAACAAAGTCTCCTGGCCCAGTATATCAAAGTCCCCAGATCGAGCATAACAAAGTCCTCTAATCGATTATAACAAAGTCCCCTGACCGAGTATAACAAAGGCCTCTGGTCGAGTATAACAAAGTCCCCTGGTCGAGAATAACAAAGTCCCCTGATATTAGTATAACAAAGTCCTCTGGTCGAGTATAAAAAAGTCCCCAGATCGAGTATAACAAAGTCCCCTGGTCGAGTATAACAAAGTCCCCACATCGAGTATAACAAAAGCCCCTCATTGAGTATAGCAAAGTCCATTGGTCAAATATAGGAAAGTCCACTGATCGAGAATGACAAAGTCCCTGATTAATTATAAAAAAGTCCCCTGGTCGAGTATAACAAAGTTCCCTGATCGAGTATAACAAAGCCCCCTGGTCGAGTATAAGAAAGCCCCCTCATCGAGTATAACAAAGGCCCCTAATCGAGTAAAACAAAGTCCCCTGATTGATTATAACAAAGTCCCCTGATCGAGTATAACAAAGTCCTCTGGTTGAGTATAACAAAGTCCCCTGATCGGGTATAACATATCCCCTTGATCGAGTATAACAAAGTACTCTGGTCGAGTATAAAAAAGTCCCCTGATCGAGTATAACAATGGCCCCTCATCGAGTACAACAAAGTCCATTGGTCAAGTATAAAATAGTCCCCTGGTCGAGTATAGCAAAGTCCTCTGATCGAGTATAACAAAGCCTCCTGATCGAGTATAACAAAGTCCCCTGATCGAGTATAACAAAGCCCCCTGCTCGAGTATAACAAAGTCCCCTGATCGAGTATAACAAAGCCTCCTGAGCGAGTATAACAAAGTCCCCTGATCGAGTATAACAAAGTCTCCTGGCCCAGTATAACAAAGTCCCCAGATCGAGCATAACAAAGTCCCCTGATCGATTACAACAAAGTCCCCTGGTCGAGTATAACAAAGGGCCCTGATCGAGTAAGACAAAGTCCCCTGTTCGAGAATAACACATCCCCTGATCGAGTATAACAAAGTCTCCTGGCCCAGTATTTCAAAGTCCCCAGATCGAGCATAACAAAGTCCTCTAATCGATTATAACAAAGTCCCCTGACCGAGTATAACAAAGGCCTCTGGTCGAGTATAACAAAGTCCCCTGGTCGAGAATAACAAAGTCCCCTGATATTAGTATAACAAAGTCCTCTGGTCGAGTATAAAAAAGTCCCCAGATCGAGTATAACACGAAAGTCCCCTGGTCGAAAGTATAACAACAGTGCCCACATCGAGTATAACAAAAGCCCCCATTGAGTATAGCAAAGTCCATTGGTCAAATATAGGAAAGTCCACTGATCGAGAATGACAAAGTCCCCCAGATTAATTGGCAAAAAGTCCCCTGGTCGAATATAACAAAGTTCCCCTGATCGAGTATAACAAAGTCTCTGGTCGAGTATATAAGAAAGCCCTCATCGAGTATAACAAAGGCCCCTAATCGAAAGTAAAACAAAGTCCCCCTCATTGAGTATAACAAAGTCCCCTGATCGAAAGTATAACAAAGTCCTCTGTTGAGTATAACAAAGTCCCTGATCGGGCATAACATATCCCCTTGATCGAGTATAACAAAGTACTCTGGTCGAGTATAAAAAAGTCCCCTGATTGAGTATAACAATGGCCCCTCATCGAGTGCAACAAAGTCGATTGATCAAGTATAAAACAGACCCCTGGTCGAGTGTAGCAAAGTCCCCTGATCGAGTATAACAAAGTCCTCTGATCGAGTATAACAAAGCCCCCTGCTTGAGTATACGAAAGTCCCCTGATCGAGTATAACAAAGCCTCCTGGGCGAGTATAACAAAGTCCCCTGATCGAGTATAACAAAGTCTCCTGGCCCAGTATAACAAAGTCCCCAGATCGAGCATAACAAAGTCCCCTGATCGATTACAACAAAGTCCTCTGGTCGAGTATAACAAAGGGCCCTGATCGAGTAAGACAAAGTCCCCTGTTCGAGTATAACGAAGTCCCCTGATCCTAGTATAACAAAGCCCACTAGACGAGTATAACAAAGTCCCCTGAACCGAGTATAACAAAGTCCCCTGATCGAGTATAACATATCCCCTAATCGACAATAAGAAAGTCCCTGGTGGAGTATAACAAAGTCCCCTGGTCGAGTATAACAAAGTTTTCTAATCGAGTATAACAAAGGCCCCTGGTCAAGTATAACAAAGGCCCCTGGTCAAGTATAACAAAGGTCCCTCATAGAGTATAACAAAGCCTCCTCATAGAGTATAACAAAGTCTCCTGATCGAGAATAACAAAGCCTCCTGAGCGAGTATAACAAAGTCCCCTGATCGAGTATAACAAAGCCCACTGCTTGAGTATAAGTAAGTCCCCTGATCGAGTAGAACAAAGTCCCCTGATTGAGTATAACAAAGGCCCGTAATCGAGTCTAAAAAAGGCCCCTAATCGAGTATAACAAAGTCCCCTGATCTAGTATAAATAAGGCCCCTCATCGAGTATAACAAAGGCCCCTCATCGAGTATAACAAAGTCCATTGGTCAAGTATAAAAAAGTCCCTAGGTCGAGTATAACAAAGTCCCCTGGTCGAGTAAGGCAAAGTCACCTGATCGAGTATAACAAAGCCTCCTCATCGAGTATAACAAAGTCCCCTGATCGAGTATAACTCAGCCCCCTGCTCAAGTATAAGAAAGTCCCCTGATCGAGTATAACAAAATCCCCTGATCGAGTAAAACAAAGGCCCCTGATCGAGTCCAAAAAAGGCCCCTCATCGAGTATAACAGAGTCCACTGATCTAGTATAACAAACGCCCCCGATCGAGTTTAACAAAGCCGCCTAATCGAGTATAACAAAGTCCCCTGGTCGAGTATAACTAAGTCCCCTGTTCGAGTCTAACAAATTCCCCTTATCAAGTATAACAGAGTTACCTTATCGAGTATAACAAAGTCCGGTGATCGAATATAACAAAGGCCCCTGGTCGAGTATAACAAAGTCCCCTGATCGAGTATAACAAAAGTCCCTTCATCGAGTATAACAAAGTGTTCTGGTCGAGTATAATAATGTTTTCTAATCGAGTATAACAAAGGCCCCTGGTCGAGTATAACAAAGTGCCCTGATCGAGTATAAAAAAGCCCCCTGCTCGAGTATACGAAAGTCCCCTGATCGAGTATAACAAAGCCTCCTGAGCGAGTATAACAAAGTCCCCTGATCGAGTGTAACAAAGTCTCCTGGCCCAGTATAACAAAGTCCCCAGATCGAGCATAACAAAGTCCCCTGATCGATTACAACAAAGTCCACTGGTCGAGTATAACAAAGGGCCCTGATCGAGTAAGATAAAGTCCCCTGTTCGAGTATAACACATCCCCTGATCGAGTATAACAAAGTCCCCTGGTCGAGTATAACTAAGTCCCCTGTTCGAGTCTAACAAATTCCCCTTATCGAGTATAACAATGTTACCTTATCGAGTATAACAAAGTCCGGTGATCGAGTATAACAAAGGCCCCTGGTCGAGTATAACAAAGTCCCCTGATCGAGTATAACAAAAGTCCCTTCATCGAGTATAACAAAGTGTTCTGGTCGAGTATAATAAAGTTTTCTAATCGAGTATAACAAAGGCCCCCTGGTCGAGTATAACAAAGTCCTCTGGGCGAGTATAAGAAAGTCCTCTGATCGAGTATAACAATGGCCCCTCATCGAGTACAACAAAGTCGATTGGTCAAGTATAAAACAGACCCCTGGTCGAGTATAGCAAAGTCCCCTAATCGAGTATAACAAAGCCTCCGGATCGAGTATAACAAAGTCCCCTGATCGAGTATAACAAAGCCCCCTGCTCGAGTATACGAAAGTCCCCTGATCGAGTATAACAAAGCCTCCTGATCGAGTATAACAAAGTCCCCTGATCGATTGTAACAAAGTCTCCTGGCCCAGTATAACAAAATCCCCAGATCGAGCATAACAAAGTCCCCTGATCGATTACAACAAAGTCCCCTGGTCGAGTATAACAAAGGGCCCTGATCGAGTAAGACAAAGTCCCCTCTTCGAGTATAACACATCCCCTGATCGAGTATAAGAAAGTCTCCTGGCCCAGTATATCAAAGTCCCCAGATCGAGCATAACAAAGTCCTCTGATCGATTATAACAAAGTCCCCTGATCGAGTATAACAAAGGCCTCTGGTCGAGTATAACAAAGTCCCCTGGTCGAGAATAACAAAGTCCCCTGATATTAGTATAACAAAGTCCTCTGGTCGAGTATAAAAAA
>NW_024756794.1:0-16141 GCF_018991925.1 Homarus americanus | reverse complement strand
AAACGTATCTACACCCTAATAAGTTATTCTATATAATGTGCTTACACTCATATACTGTAAATAAATACGATTTTTAACTGGTTTACTTACTGGACAAACTGGAGAAAGTTACGATTTCTTTTGCGGTATTTCTGCATATATTAACACGAAATTACTGACTGCACTCAGCATATTTTACTAAGTAATGGTTATTGCCGCTTACCTGTGTAAATATACACGAACACCCGCTCCATACACACCCCGGCATCAATATCTGTCTCAATTACTCCTTCACTATCTCTTGCATTACCCCTTTCTCACTATCGTTCTCACTATCTCTCTCTACCTACCTCTCTATGCTGTCTCTGGCGAAACGCATGGCAGGCGGGCGGGCTTTCGTGGTAATGCATAGCCACCGTTCAGAGCAAGTTAGGATTACCGATAAATTGCTCAATAAAGCGCCCTGATACTTGGGGCGCCGCATGCAGGCAATTTACGAGGCAAGCACAGCCGACCTGTGATAGCCTTTACACTCAGGGAAATATACAGTTTTAGGGACGGAATTTACCGAGGCATGTTGAACACACCCTTTCCTACCCTGGGCTGAGCTGTGGTGTGTCAAAGTGTAGCGTTACTCTCGCGTCTTACTTTGATGTATTAGGCCTACTCCCTTGTGTTTTGTGTACTATTCATGTGTTGCAATATTATAGTGTGTCACTGTGTTGTATTACCGAATGAAATGTTTAAAGTATAGATGCATGCCAGACAACACTGTGTTACATGATATGTGTTCATTTAGGATAGTCTGTTGTGTGTAGTTAGAATACTACTCGTTTGTGTTTGAAAGCACATGGAATAGGACTAACCCCTGTACGTATGTGTAATAATAATAATAATAATAATAATAATAATAATAATAATAATAATAATAGTTATTAGTATTATTAATATTGTTATTATTATTGTAGAAGTAGTATTATCATAACAGTCACCGTCAGCTGGCTTTTGTGAGACGTCGAACCCCTCCCGTGACAAACGGTGTAACGCGGTGACGACAATCTTCCCAGTTGATCGCTAAATGACCCGTATTTTATCCCATTTTAACTTGTAAATGGTAGCACATCGTTAACAGATTTTGGAAAGCCATTACCATTCGTAAAAAAAAAAGACGGACGTTCGTTCACTGCCTGGTTGAACTCAATACCTGTTTTTAAATTATGCTTTTGTGATACCTATTGAGCCCCTGTGTCACTAGTCAGGACGTTATGTTTAATAGCACAGACGGAATTTTTGGTTTAAGGGAGATAGACAGGTAACAGAACACAGCTCTCTCTCTCTCTCTCTCTCTCTCTCTCTCTCTCTCTCTCTCTCCTTTGATCTGGGTAGAAAATATTTAATAAAAATTGTCTTTAACTGCGTTATCATTATATAATTTCGTGAATTACACGAAAGTGCTTGGGAACTTCGTGTTTTCTTCTTTCCTTGTGGTTATCAGCATATACCTGGAAATATCTACACGTTTATATACTGACTTCCAACATTTATTATTGTTTCTCCCAATGTAATAAAAAGTCATCATCCTTAATTGCCCACAAACCACATTGAACACCACAGTCACCCTCCCCACTCTGGTACGCCTACCTAACCGCTGTCGAATTCCTGCAAAGGTCAGCTTGAAATATGAAAAAGCTCTTCGGAATACCTCCGGTCTCCCCTCCTGCGGTGTTTGAGAAATATTTTTATTCCTCTGTTAGGCTTCTCTCCTGTGCACTGATCAAACACAACAGAGGGGAAAGACACCTTACGATCTATACTTTGCCCTACAAATACACCCCTTGCTGACTCCTCTCTACTATCACTGTCATAATAGTAAAACTATTAATATATTCTTTTATGTGCTGCACCCGGTCAAACTTTGTGTGTGTGTGTCGGAGTCGTGCATAGATTAGCATTATAAAACGGGGAGTGATGAGGGGGTAAAATGGGGTTGTTTGAGGTGTTGAGTGAGCGTGGGTGTACAGATGATGTAACAGGGTAGCATCAAAAGTCTGTAGTAAGATGTAACTTTAATAGGATTTAGCTTCACTTTCACAATATGTGATTCTCCCATAATTCTCCGGTGTGTATATATATATATATATAATATATTATATATATATATATATATATATATATATATATATATATATATATATATATATATATATATATATATATATATATATATATATATATATATATATATATATATATATATATATATATATATATATATATATATATATATATATATATATGTGTGTGTGTGTGTATTCTAATACATTCAATAGCACCAGTAGTTAAGGTTTTGAAGCACTGCTCATTAGAAACGATTTCTAACTAGAAAAGATGTATAGCAATATACTGTAAATGTATATGAAAGAAACCGATACAAGATTCAGGGTAAACGATTATATATTGTATGTGATCAGGATTCCTTACCTAGTATTGGTTATTACGAGATTTAAAATTATACGTGAACTCAAGAAATATTAATTACAAGTACGCCAAGGAACTAATGTTTACAGCATATCATTATGGAAAAAATAATAATATTAAATTTTTGTCTTAATCTGAATAACTTTGTTTAATCTCTGAGACAAGACGTAAAACGTTAGAATCATTGTTTACAACACACCAAAAGACCACTGTTTACAGTATGACAAACACGGCCATGATTAAGTCGTGGCGACAATGGTCCCTCGTCTCAAACGGAATGCATGAATACTAGATAGCAGGTACCTGCGAGGAGACGTTTTTGTTTTAACACGTGATGACGTCTTCTTCTCCTTCTTACATGTAAATTCCATTTTTACTATCCGGGACCTTCTTAAGAATTCCTCTCATGTGTTCACCTCCTCCTCCACTTGATTCTTACCTCCCGCCGCTTCATGACAAGCCCGAGCCTCGTGCCGGGAATATCTCAGCTGCCTGGTGAAGTGATGGTGAGGATACGGGATGGATTGTCAAGTAACTCGACTGTTGGTGAGTAGATGGTGAAGGGTTTGATCACCGGAATGATGAGTTGAGGATGGAGGGTTTGAGCACCTGAATGGTGAGCTGATGGTGAAGGGCTCGAGCAGCCTGAATGGTGAAGTGAAAAAACGAAAGAATAGTGAAAATATGGTGAAAGTCTACGTTTACCTTGTGAGGGAACCAAATACAATAAAGGTTATGGTGAATAGTCTAGCTTACCTGGTGAAGGAAAAATACGGAATAATGAAGAGACTGAGTAATTTGGTGAAAGAGGGAGGGTTACAGAAAGGTCATATGACGTGACTGATGGTGAGGTGATGATTTAAGGCCTCGGGTTCCTGATCGTAAGGGCCTTAGAGTAATGCTAGAGCATAATGGCGGTGGTGGATCAAGGCACTAACGAGGTCAGACATTATACACCTGGCTGCTTCACGAGTATACACAGATATTAATGCTCATGTTGACAGACCCCCTGGGACGTGAGCAGCGACAATGACCTCCTAACAATGCTGTCTTCGTAAATATAGAGAAAATATTGCTAATACTATAAATAAGAAAAGTGAAAATACGTAGAGATGTTTCTATTGTATGGATATATCATTTATATTTGCAAAAAGTGAAAATGTTGATAATGATTACAAAATAATGATCACGCACATAATATTTTTACACTAATTCATATCAGTATCATATTATTCTTAGGCTGTAGAATGTTTGCTTACTAAAACTAATTTATACCTCTCCAGGGAGCTCCCTGTCTCAGTGTATTATATAGTCTCCATAGGTTTAAAATCATCGTCTTTGAAATATATTCAGTCTATGAAATGGGGGCGACGCCTCGTTGAATTGACCTGACAAATACACTTGTCTGATCTGTTCCTGCGCTTTTTCTTGGGCTCTTTCTATGTTAAATTATTGCAAAACTAGAGAATCAGACAAGGAAATATAAGTAAACCAACTAATCCCCTCAATCAGTTAGGAAGATATATTGAAAAGACTAAACATTTTCAAAAAATTATAAAACAAACTACGTTAAGGTTTTTTCTGTTAAAACCTCCTGAGTTCTTATGGAGTGAAGCTAGTCTTATAAAAGTACAAACAAGAATATAATTACTACCACGACGCTAACTTATTAAGGAACAAAGAGAGTCTGAAACACATTACAGGTATAAATATGAAACATAACACACACACACAAAATAATTTACATCCCTTTATCACAATTACATGAGAAAAATCTTATGAAAGAAAAAAACAACTCGTAGTCCTTTTTAATAACTGCTCGTGAAGGACTCGTCTAACATCTCACGTATGCATCAGGTTCACTCGAGACTCTCAGAGTGTGTAGGTGAGACGGAGGGAGGGAGAGAGACTCGAGACACTCAGACACAGCCCAAGCCGTCTCTAATATATGTTGAGACGCGAGATAACCCCCAGGCTATGGTACTCATCCTCGTTATGTCTCTTAAGATGCAGCTTCACGATTTACACACTTTCATTTTTTGTTTGTTTTAATCTTCGGTCAATTTTGTTTGAATTTGGGAGAGGGGATAGGAGGAATAGGGGAAATGGGTAGGATGGGGTAGGTGGGTTTGGGAAGGGGATAGAAATTGGGAAAGAGGTGGGGTGGAGGGTAACTGGTGTAGTGAGAGGGGATAGTGGGAGTAGGGGAAGAGAGTGGGAATGATGTGGGGAGGTGGGTAGGAGGAGTGTGGGAAAGGGTGGAATGGGTGGAGAGAGGGGATAAGTGATATGAGGAGAAGGGATAGGAGGGGATGGGGGGTGAGAGGAATGGGTGTGTGAGAAGGGATAGGAGGGGTGGGAAGAATGGGGATGTAAGGATGATGTAGGAAGGGGGTCAGAGAGGGGTAGAGGCTTTAATTATCCAGGGTGTTGTTACGCGATTCTCATTGTTGTGATTTTTGGTGGTTGTTATTGTTGTCGTTGTACTTTACGGTTTTGGTTGCAGTTGTGGCAGTTGTTAATGTTGGTGATTTATTATTTTTTTAGTTAATGTGGTTGATTTTATTGACGTTAGAGCTAGAGTAATTTTTTGTAATTAATAGCAGATGTTTTCAGTGTTGTTATTATTGCGGTATATGGTCATGTGTTTTTATAGTTATTTTGTTATTGTTGTAAGAGTAAAACGTTTTGTTGCTCTAGGAAACGCATATTGTTGTTGTTGTTGTAGTAGGGAGCGCTTGATGTTGTTGTTGTACACTGTCCCGCGGCTTTCCAGACTGTAAATTGAGTTACCGTGCACCACTGAACACGACTCCTACGTAGATCTTCCCATCCTCATAGGTCAAAGGTCAAAGGTCACTGCTATATTACCAGTCGTTGATTTATGGATGTGTTAGTTTTATATCAGGAAGTTGCTACGTATAGTGGAATTATTACATCATTTGACTTGGAATTTAGTGTTTTGAATATTTGGCGTATGATAGAAAATGAGATAGATCGATAGGTGGATCGATAGAGAGAGAGAGAGTTAGAAAAAAGGAAGATAGAAAAGAGAGAGAGAGATAGAAAGGAAGAAAGAGAATAATGTAGAGGGCTCAAAACCACATCTTCTGAGATAAGCAATTTACTACCTTGCATCTCTATCTCCTTTGCATCAGCCTTGGAAAACAGTGCCATCAAAGAGAGAGAGAGAGAGAGAGAGAGAGAGAGAGAGAGAGAGAGAGAGAGAGAGAGACGAATAAAGCTGAATTCCAATCCATCTGACTGGTTGGCTTAGTAACTGCTTTGTTAACTGGCTTGCTGACTGACTGGTTAACCGGCTGACAAACAGGTTAACCGGCTGAGTAACTGGTTGACTGGATGGCTGACTGGTAGACTGGTTGAATGACTGATTGACTGGCTGACCGGTTTATGGACTACTTGACCGGTTGACTGGCTTATTGACTGACTGACTGGCTGGCTGACTGGTTGACCAGCTGACTGACTGGCTGACGGAGGCTACCTTCATCAAGAGCACTGTTGACTTGGGCTTGTGTCTTCTCCTTCACCACTTGCCCAAATATTGGCTACCTACTCCAGCCATCTCTCTCTCTCTCTCTCTCTCTCTCTCTCTCTCTTTGTTTTTTCTGTTTTTATCTCTCTCTCTTTCTCTCTTTATATTTTATTTTGTTTTTGTCTCTCTCTCTCTCGCTCGCTCCTCTACCAAAGATCAACACACACTGCAGGCACTAAAGCTTTGCGGCACTTACTGGAATGTCCCTAATGGGTCGTCAGGTGTATAGAATCCACTTCCACTGAAATATATATAGAAATGGATCCTCTTTTTTTTTGTATGGCACTTTGTATCTGGTATAGTAGGTGGCACTGTCTTAATGTCTCGGGTGACACTTTGTGGTAATTTAATGGCTGGCACTTTGAATATAATTAACAAAACGATGCAGGATGATAAAGAAACATTGTATTAAACTGTTTTGTAGAGACCTGCAGTTCTTAATCAGAGCGACGCGATTGCATAAAACATAGCTTCCCTGAGTTAGGTGGTGATGAGCCAATCTGCCATCTGCGAAGAACAATATGAAAATGTTTTTTTTTTTTTTTTTTTTTTTTTACCAAGAGCAAGGGAAAAGAAAAAAGGTTTTTGGTGTATAAATTGTACTGTATTTTTTATTATATATTTATTTTTGCAGATGAGTGAATACCACGAGATAAATTCTAACTTCTGGTATTGTATCCTCTTATTAAATCCTCAGCAATACGTGAACTAATACAGTTTAACATATTAGAATCTCCTTTCAGTATAAAAAAAAAATATTTGGGGAATGAATGAAGTTAGGAAAAGTTAAGCCAAAGAAAAGAATGAATTAACAAGGTTTCGAATTCTGTACCGGACAGCCCGAACGTGCAAGGATAATGAAGAAATGAAATGTCTTTTATGTGAAATAAAAACTGGTAATGTATATCTTGTCTTAAAGGATTGCTTACTGACTCAAGTTGCACAATAATATAAGATTTTTACGTGGCTGCTGCTGCTGCTGCTTTTGACAATTGTAGTTCTCTTGGCCAGGTGCCTAATGAACACAAATTAGCACTCAGGTTTAAACAGAGACTCATCGACATAATTTCATCTGGTAAGAACAACGGCTCATGGAACTTACTGAGTGATTGTGGCAACGATTCTAAATACTTAAGAGGGATTGTGGCAATGACTCAGAAAACTTACAGAAGGATTGTGGCAACGGTTCAAAAAATTGGAAAAACTTTAAGAAAATCTTCAAAAAGAGTTGGGCTGTCCCGCGGCGCCCACCTTGGCAGCCTTGACTCTGGGCTTCCGTTCATCATCACTGAGGGTTTGTTTTAACCACCTGCCTCTCTTCGGCGGACATAGATATCCTCTACACCTTTTTTTCTTGGTATTTTATGAGCATACCAATGGACCGTCAACAAGACAAGGAAGTATAAATTATTCCCACTGGATATGAGAAAGTTAACACATAGGCCTATTTAAAAGTGCTGACATACATATTTTTTTATCTCATCTACATCTAATAATCTGCCTCTATGACACTAGTAGAAGACACCAGTGCACTCGAACATCATTCCCTTACACTCTGAACAAAACATCTTAACAGGTGAAGGTACGGTATGACGATTATTATAATTGTTATCTAATATTAATATCATTATCATTATTATAGTGAGTGCTTTTTGTAGCTATATTTCCATCACTTGTTTAGCTTGATTACTATATATTTAAACTAACACCGCGTACATAACACACATGACCATAGAAGATCATCCAATATACTGGCGGAAAAACCCGTGACAGCCCCTCGCTGCTCCCCTGATCCGCCCCTGCATGGTAATATGAAATTTTGCTGGAGCGGCTGATATGGTTATCTCAGTTGATGAGCGCACATTTCTCGTGAGGCTAAGTCATTTCCAGGCTTCATATCTCCTCTGTCAGTGTATCCTCCTGCTGAGATGAGTCAAATTGAAAATAAAACGGAGGCTCTGGGCTTCTCTGGAGACACCCTTGTTACTCTGTCTGGCGGGCGGGTGGATATCTGGACCCACCCTGGTGCTGAACCCTTGGTGGCACTGACGACAACACTGGATGTGGTTGGTGTTACAGACAAACACACACACACACACACTTAGAAGATGAAACGCTCCACGAATTATGTCAAGCTGTTAAAAATTTACCTTGGTTTAACCCCAAAGCCTTGGAAAATAAGTCATCTCTCTTTAAAACACCACAACCACAAGTTATTATCACAAGAGTCAGAAGAAAAAAATATTTACAAATACATCAGAGAGGAAGGTCTTTATTTAGTTTATATAACTATTTTTTGCTCTTCATATAATTACATTTTTGGCTTGAGATTTCCCTGGGTAAGACGTGGGAGGGATAAAATCTCATGTAGTTGAATGTTTTGAGTTGTGTTGACCGGAAGTTTGTCTCAGGTTTACCTCGGTGGTCGATAAAAACAACATGTCTGGCGATAAGGAGGTGATGACGCCTCAGTTTCTACTCTGCCCCTCTTGCTATCATACCCCAGTGGCAGGGATAACCACGTCGCAGGTGGAGAACTATGATTTCATCCTGCCAGTGTATAGGGTGTCCCAGAAAAATGTCCCTGCCTTCCTCCATTCCCTCCCTGCCTGCTCCCTCCCTCCTTCCCTCCTCACCTGCTCCCTGCTTCTCTCCCTCCCTTCAACTCACAGTGTCTCAGGGAGCAGGTAGGGGGGGGGGGGACAGGAAGCATGCAGGGAGGCAGGGACATTTTTCTGGGACACCCATATTCCACTAAGATGTGTTAAAGATTCTTGTAGTACCGACTGGCAAATAATATTCAGCTCTACTTGGGTCAGGTGAAGCGACAGCAGTAGTGGGACATTGATAGTTCATGGATGGTCTCTGGCAGCGATACTACTCTTTTCATTTTGAGAAAAAAAAGTTTGGTTAAAATGTCTTGTTTAGTAGAAATGCCAGGATGATCTTTTAAGATATGGGCCAAAGATTTATTTAATTTGATAATTACAGACAATAATTGCCACACATTTCCAGGTATTGTTTAATTAAGAATACACTGCACATCAAGGAAATTGTGTTGTACGTGTAACTTGCTTGAATGTTTTTTGTTTTTGTTTTTTGTTCTTTTTTTTTAGTAAATCGAATTGTATAGTTTGGGATACTGTCGTCCATTCCTGGTGTGTTTGTTAAAAGTTTTAAGGTTTAATGGTTATTCGATCCATGGGGAATGACTGTAGTGAACACGCTGTACACGGTGGCATCAGGCGGTGCTCTGTTTTGTAACAGTTATTCTAACACGACTAATACAAGCTCCCAGTAACTGTACCTTGGTGTTTACAAGACTGATACAGACTCAACATGCTAATTGCATTTAGTACACATTATTTACTCACTTAAGAAAACGCCAAATATATATAAATGATGATGTAATAATAATAATAATAATAATAATGAAAATAAAGCTATTATTATTATTATTATTATTGTTATTATTATTATTATTATTATTATTATTATTATTATTATTATTATTATTATTATTATTATTATTATTATTATTGTTATTATTGTTATTATTATTGTTATTATTGTTATTATTATTATTATTATTATTATTATTATTATTATTATTATTATTATTATTATTAATTAGAGTTTTGTTGTTGCTGTTAGTGTTATTGTTCATGTTGTAAGGATATACTGTAAAGATACCTGGCTTGAAATCCTCAGAACTCAATACCATTACCGTTCCCTGACAGAGTTACCACACAATAGACAACTTGATTTCGTTGGTACTGCACTTGTCTCGCCACGATAACTCAGCCATCGATGGACCAAACTTTGTGCAGGGTTGACAATGTGAGTGAACTAGAGCATCAAGCCCTTTGGTGTCAAAATATGTAAATTGGGTTCCTTGTTTACATATTTTTACTGCGGCCAAACACATATGCAATGAATATAGAACGTCAGGTTTTATTACAGAAATATCCGACCATATTGACAAAAATTTTCAGATTTTCAAATGTATAGGGAATTTTTTTATGACAACGTAAATTACTACCCCGAGGTCTTTGCTCCAACTCACGATTATACCACAATGTGATTTTCTGAATTTACATAGAGAGAGAGACTCAAGATTGCAGTGTGTTCTTGATAGCGCGCACTGGTAATGTAATAATAATTGTTTTATGTACTCGTACTCTGGTGATGGGGATGACAGGTTACTGGATCTCTGAAGAACAACTTGACGACACTAGAAAAAAAAGTCTGAAATAATGCATCAAGTAAATCTATTTGTAAACACCACTATAAATATTTTTACCCCATACTGTATCGCCATGTTCAAGGAAGTAAGCCATCGTACTCAAAGGCTTAAGCCATCGTATTCAAAGGCTTAAGCCATCGTATTCAAAGGATTAAGTTATTATTACTATTAAGGGGTTGAATCATCGTACTTAAATGGTTAAGATATCTTAATCTATGGATTAATTCATTTTACTCAGGAGTTAACATCGTTTTGAAAGGGTTAAAAGAATATTGTGTTTAGTAATATATGAAACCTTTGATATCGGATACATGTGGTGACAAACAGAGACTATAATAGAGATAAAGAGAGAGACAGAAGAGAACAAGCATTTTAGAAGACTCAAAAGAAGTGTCATGGAAGATGATATAACATGTCGACATGTCATCGTGTTCCTGTTGCCGCCAGGTTAACAACAAGGCAAAAATCAGGCACGTATCTTCTCACACGCGTCGGCGGCTTAATTCGATTATCGTATTTTGCGGCGACTGGATTTCAGTGACGATGGATAAATACATAAATTAATATTATGGCAACAACATGACACTGTGAGAGAGAGTAACAGGAAATAGCGAATTGTACGGTTTTTTTTTTTTTTTCTTTTTTTTTTTGAATGCACGTGTATCCGGGCAGGACGTGTGGTGATAGGTTATTTCGCTCTTCCTCTCCACACTTGATAGTCAATTCCTCCAATCTATCCAACTCAACCTAACCTGCCAAATTCAATATATCCTTACTAAACGAGCGTCACACCCGAATAACCTTGATTACGTGTTTGTTTTTCGAAAGGGTGAAGGGGAGGGGGGTAGGAGAGGGAACATATAACTGAGGGATTCGTTATATAAGTGTGGCAGGTGAGGGGTGTGAAGGGGTGGCCGACATTCCCGGACTCAGTTGGGTATACCGGTGGAACTCATTTTGATTAGAAAAATTCTGCCGTAATGCGATTTTTTTATGTGTGAAAAAAAAATTCTCATTTTTTCTGGGAAAAAGTTTAGGGGGAAACGACAGTAAAAGTATTAATTTTCTATGTTCATAGTTCAATACATGACAACTTCGACAGACTGTCTTCACGGATGAGAGAGAAACGTTAGCTGTAGTATTTATCCTAATGGAAAATTATATTTGTAGTGTATATGAGTGCCCCCCCCCAAAAAAAAAACAACAACAACAACAATGTACTCTGTCTCTCTCCATATATATATATATATATATATATATATATATATATATATATATATATATATATATATATATATATATATATATATATATATATTGTGTGTGTGTGTGTTTGTGTTTAATTTATATATGTACTTGTACCAGTTGAATGTAAACACAATTCCTTTACGGGATTTTAAGCGTTAAACAACAAATCGGAATCACTGAATAACCGCTGCCTCATCTCTCACCTGCATCTCGTAAGTTTTTGCAATCATCTTTGCATTTGCAGTAGGAGGATCTGCTCAGACACGCTTCTGAGGGAATAATCTATCATTGTCTTAAGCTTCACCCTGGTAGGCACTGAGCTTCAAGCGACCATTTCCTCCTTATCTTCCTCCTCTGACAGAATTCCATTAAACCTCGCTGACATTATTTTGCAGTCTGGGAGCATTATTTTGACATCGACTCCGTGCCTGCGTTAACCTCCTCAATCTCCACCTCTGTCGTCTTGAGATCAGAGCGAGCAATCTCAAGAACTTCTCACTCACTAGAAGGATGTATTAGACTCAGCTAATGGCTCAATTGATCCCTTGAGTACGAAGATTTTACTCCCCTTAGTACATTGACATTGTGCCCAGCGGAATAGGTAATTGTATTTAAAGGATTGATATAAGAAAAAAAGTTATTGTACTCGAAATGCAAAGTCATCATACTCGAGAGAATTAGATTTTATTACCCACTGAATTTGATCCTTTACTCAAGGGGTTGGCATCGTGCGCAAGGAATTTAGGCACGACGTAAAGATAAAGAACAAAATATCGTCGAAATTGCACTAACACTAACGTGACTGGGGTCGTCTCTTACACAAGATCGACGGCATGAGAGGCTAATGTAGGAAAGAACTCTCTTTCTCCTCTCTCTCTCTCTCTTTGCATTTATATATATATATATATATATATATATATATATATATATATATATATATATATATATATATATATATATATATATATATATATATATATATATATATATATATATATAGTCGGTGTCGAGGGATCAGTATCTCAGCAGGTGTTTGATGTCACAGAGTTGGCTTTTTTCCTTCAAGTTTGTGTGTCCATTTTGTCAATAGTATGTCTGTCCTTCCTCTTCATGAATCTATGCTTTGGTGACGTTTCCTTGTAGGTGTAGTCTTCCGTCACTCATTGTTTTTATTTTTTGTTTTTTTTATTGATCAGCTGTTCTAAGATAAATCCCCCTAAGATAATTTTTACATCTTGTCATAGTGTAGTTTCTCTTCTTGCATAAATATAATTTCTATTTCATCCCTCTCCTACACCCTTAGTTGAAATAGACCTCTAAACTACTTCTAGAAATAACAATCTATGCTAATCCCTTTCCCTTGCTTTAGGATAGAGCTCTGGTGATGCCTCTCTCTCTTATAGCCTGGGGTAGAGCTCAAGGCTATTTCTCGCCCCTTACAAATAAGCTATTATGCCCTTTCCTTCTTACATAGGCCTCCCAGTTGTGGTAATTTCACGGTACTGAGTATTTACCTCTTACACACTACAGCATTACACGGTGGCATATTTGTCTGTCTCCACTGAGTTATATACAGTACTATACGAACCATCATCCTTCCTCTCAGACTTACTGCTGTTTATGAGTGATAAAAACGCGGATGGTAATTACGACAAAAATATGGATGATAACCTTGTGATCTGAGTTAGAATTCATTAGATATTGAAAAGAGCAGACCGTAGAACTAACGTGTGTGTGTGTGTGTGTGTGTGTGTGTGTGTGTGTGTGTGTGTGTGTGTGTGTGTGTATGTGTTTGTGTGTAATTTTATGTTCTCATATGTCTGTATGTCTGACTCATGTGAGTGTTGGTGTGAGGATGTACACGTGTGGGTCACTCCATAATCCACAATAATATAAGTCTCAGGAATTACAGTATTTCCGCAGCGTTTCAATATACAACAAAAAATAATGTCGTGGCTTTCATTATTTCAACTGATGTTTTGTGAACAACACGAAAGAATTGGAATTAAACTTTTTATCTTCTATTTTTGTGGACTAGATGCAACAAATATAAAAACACGAAACGTACATTTGTTGTTTAAAGACATAATGAACGTACGATAATTAGCGAAACAACAGGCTCACAGGATATACATACTGGTATATATTTAATTTTTTTTCATTAGCTGTTTGTACATAGTGTCTTCTCCTACTATCCCCTGACATTTCTTATTATAAACCAGATCCCTGTTATTATGAGTTATCTATCTATAGTCACTAAAGACAAATTTAACATTAAGTTATTCAGGTGACTTTAAAGAAATGTATAATTACTGAAGAGAAAATAGAGCTTCCAAGAGATCACTTTAAACTCTGTTATGAAGTAAACATTCAGCATTAAATCACCTCTAGTGTTTCTCTCTGAGTGCCTGTTAAATTCATGCGAGTTGACCTTCACTGTTAGACTGAGCTTTACCTGCAAAAAACCCTACCAATTTGACTTATATACTAATCAAGGTCGCAGTAATGTTGCCACACTCCGCATACGTGATTGTATTACTATAAAACAATTTACAACTCTTCTGGATAATTATTCTATAAAAAAAAGGACATTCAGAGTTCACATATAATTAGCATGAAATCCTTGGGCCAGAATTCCAATTACAATTTGTGCTATTTCTGGATTGGGACACATCAGTGGGGAATAAATTTAATTTTAAATGTTAAAAAAAATAATTTGAAATCCCTAATATAATTATATATTTTATTTATGATATATAGCGAACTGACTACCTAGATTGATAGATTCACGTGCAGGACTTGGTTACTTGAGACATCGGTAATTTGAAATAATATGTTAATGATCTAAGACGGAAAATAATTTGTTTAAGTTGTCGTTGGTGAATTATATCCTATAATTGTCATTGCCATCAGGCATTATTTGAAACATAAGAGTGATGCTCCCGATGGTATCATATAATGGTCTGGAAGTGGCTTGGCCTTATCTCTGAATATGAAAGAAATATATTCCAAGAAAATATATTAACCATAAAGAATATAGATACAGAATAGATAAATGATTAAACAGAATATCATGACAAAGATATATATATATATATATATATATATATATATATATATATATATATATATATATATATATATATATATATATATATATGATAATACAACACATCTGCTCATTAATTATGCAAAGAATTAACATTATGAATATTGTAGTTACATGAATTTATATAATCTGAATTAACGGCACAACATGATATCTGTAATTTTTTTTTCCTGATATAACACTGGGAGGAGACCATTAGCGGTGACCTAATTAGTAAACAATGTTGTTATCTCTGATCCCTATAATTAGTGCAAGGTTGAGGAATTATATCGTCACGTATTCCGACCTCCCCCTGCGGCCCTCCCCTGCGGCTCCCTCCCCCTCACCCCCCCCCTCGCCCCCACTGTTACAGCTTTTTCAGTCTTTTTTCAGTGATTCTATGTAGCCTTTTAGTGTCTTGTCAGGGGGTACTATTTTGTTAAGTCTTGTATACTTATTAAATACTGTGTACTCCTTCGATTTACTTGTTGCTCTACGTTTTTGTTTGGAAATGACTCTCTCTCTCTCTCTCGTAATATCTAAGCTCTATCTTTATTGTCCAGTCAGGAAAATTTCATTGTATAAAAATTATTATGTTTAAAAACGCATTTCAAGACATTACACACACACACACACACACACGCACACACACACACACACACACACACACACACACACACACACACACGCACACACACACACACACACACACACACACACACAATACACACACACACAGCAAAGAGAGAGTGAGAGAGAGATATATATATATAGAGAGAGAGAGAGAGAGAGAGGTATGGCACTATAACCTGAAGCCATAAATGGACAAAATCGCCTTACTTCGCCCTTGTAACAGTACACCACTAGGCTTACACTCTGAAACACAGAGGTCCATATGTCTGTGCTTTTCATCTATAAAGGCCTGGGAGTAGTTCACAGGCAGTCTATAAGAGAAAAATATAAATTAACCCATTAGGAGAAGTTTTTCTATCTGTCTCTTTGTGAACCCGTCGTGGCATCGGTCTAAATCTAGATCTTCGCACACCCACAGACACACACATTTACATTCAAATATATATATACATTGTTTTCTATAACAAAAGTGATCGTACCTTAGCAGTTACAAACACATGATCGTTCAAGTCATGTGTGAGCAGAATTTTTCACTCTGTTTGACATCAAAGATTTAAGATATCAAAAACTCATTTCGCAATAGCAGAAATATAATTTGAATTCGTACGATCGTGTCAGAAGCCCGACATTAATTCATACCGACGATATGTGAGGAAACTTTGCCTCTCCAGAGATATTTTAGAATGGTTTTTATATTTTTATTTTTATATTTTTTTACAGCGAGATAATCGTATAAGTTTTTTACGATAGATTAAATTAACTGTTTACATTTTGCAGTATAATGTATATCTCAAAGATAATTTACGGCTGAATTATGAAAGCCATATAGGTTAGCAACTTAAATTATAATTTTATACTCAACGAAAAATATTCTAATACCGAGTCTGACTAAAAAAGAGATATCATCTATTAATTC
>NW_024756793.1:0-9886 GCF_018991925.1 Homarus americanus | reverse complement strand
CTAGACTAACCTCACACTGTTAGACTAAACTCACACTGTTAGACTAAACTCACACTGTTAGACCAAACTCACACTGCTGGACTAAACTCACACTGTTAGAATAAACTCACACTGCTAGACTAAACTCACATTGTTAGACCAAACTCACACTGGTAGACCAAACTCACACTGCTAAACTAAACTCACACTGCTAGACTAAACTCACACTGTTAGACTAAACTCACACTGCTAGACTAAACTCACACTATTAGACTAAACTCACACTGCTAGACTAAACTCACACTATTAGACTAAACTCACACTGCTAGACTAAACTCACACTGTATGAGTAAACTCACACTGCTGACTAAACTCACACTGTTAGACCAATCTCACACTGCTGGACTAAACTCACACTGTTAGACTAAACTCACACTGTATGAGTAAACTCACATTGCTAGACTAAACTCACACTGTTAGACCAAACTCACACTGCTAGACTAAACTCACACTGTTAGACTAAACTCACACTATTAGACGAAACACACTGTTAGACTTAACTCACACTGCTAGACTAAACTCACACTGTTAGACTAAACTCACACTGTTAGACTAAACTCACACTGTTAGATGAAACACTGTTTGACTAAACTCACACTGCTACACTAAACTCACACTGTTAGACTAAACTGACACTGTTAGACTAAGCTCACACTGCTAGACTAAACTCACACTGTTAGACTAAACTCACACTGCTAGACTAAACTCACACTGTTTGACTAAACTCACACTGCTAGACTAAACTCACACTGTATGAGTAAACTCACACTGTTAGACTAAACTCACACTGTTAGACCAAACTCACACTGTTAGACTAAACTCACACTGTTAGACTAAACTCACACTGTTAGACTAAACTCACACTGTTAGACTAAACTCACACTGCTATACTAAACTCACCCTGCTAGACTAAACTCACACTGTTCGACTAAACTCACACTGTAAGACTAAACTCACACTGCTACACTAAACTTGCACTGTTAGACTAAACTCACACTGCTAGAATAGACTCACACTGTTAGACTAAACTCACACTGTTAGACTAAACTCACACTGCTAGGCTAAACTCACACTGTTAGACTAAACTCACACTGTTAGACTAGGCTCACACTGCTACACTAAACTCACACTTTTAGACCAAACTCACACTGCTAGACTAAACTCACACTGTTAGACTAAACTCACACTGTTAGACGAAACACACTGTTAGACTAAACTCACACTGCTAGACTAAACTCACACTGTTAGACGAAACTCACACTGTTAGACTAAACTCACACTGTTAGACTAAACTCATACTGTTAGATGAGAAACACTGTTAGACTAAAGTCACACTAAGCTACATTAAACTCACACTGTTAGGCACCACACTGTTAGACTAAGCTCATTAATTGCCAGACTAAACTCAATAATTGCCAGACTAAACTCACACTGTTAGACTAAACTCACACTGCTAGACTAAAACTCACACTGTTAGACTAAACCTCACACTGTTAGACCAAACCACCAAGTTAGACCAAACCACACTGTTAGACCAAAACCCACACTGTTAAAATAAAACTCACACTGCCAGACTAAACTCACACTGCTAGACTAAACTCACACTGCTAGACTAAACTCACACTGCTAAACCATACCATACTGCTAGACTAAACTCACACTGTTAGACTAAACCACTGTTAGACTAGATCACACTGTTAGACTAGGCCACAATGCTAGACTAACTCACACTCTAGACTAAACTCACACTGCTAGACTAAACTCACACTGTTAGACTAAACTCACACTGCTAGACTAAACTCACACTGTTAGACTAAACTCACACTGTTAGACTTGGCTCACACTGCTAGACTAAACTCACACTGTTAGACCAAACTCACACTGTTAGACTAAACTCACACTGTTAGACTAGGCTCACACTACTAGACTAAACTCACACTGCTAGACAAAACTCACACTGTTATACCAAACTCACACTGTTAGACCAAACTCACACTGCTAGATTAAACTCACACTGTTAGACTAAACTAACACTGCTAGACTAAACTCACACTGTTAGACTAAACTCACACTGTTAGACTAGGCTCACACTGCTAGACTAAACTCACACTGCTTGACTAAACTCACACTGTTAGACTAAACTCACATTGTTAGACTAAACTCACACTGCTAGACTAAACTCACACTGTTAGACTAAACTCACACTGTTAGACTAAACTCACACTGCTAGACTAAACTCACACTGCTAGACTAAACTCACACTGCTAGACTAAACTCACACTGTTAGACTAAACTCACACTGCTTGACTAAACTCACACTGTTAGACTAAACTCACACTGCTAGACTAAACTCACAGTATTAGACTAAACTCACACTGCTAGACTAAACTCACAATGTATGAGTAAACTCACACTGCTAGACTAAACTCACACTGTTAGACCAAACTCACACTGCTAGACTAAACTCACACTGTAAGACTAAACTCACACTGTATGAGCAAACTCACACTGCTAGACTAAACTCACACTGTTAGACCAAACTCACACTGCTAGACTAAACTCACACCGTTAGACTAAACTCACACTGTTAGACGAAACACACTGTTAGACTAAACTCACACTGCTAGACTAAACTCACACTGTTAGACGAAACTCACACTGTTAGACTAAGCTCACACTGTTAGACTAAACTCACACTGTTAGATGAAACACTGTTTGACTAAACTCACACTGCTAGACTAAACTCACACTGTTAGACTAAACTGACACTGTTAGACTAAGCTCACACTGCTAGACTAAACTCACACTGCTAGAATAAACTCACACTGTTAGACTAAACTCACACTGCTAGACTAAACTCACACTGTTAGACTAATGCCACACTGCTAGACTAAACTCACACTGTATGAGTAAACTCACACTGTTAGACTAAACTCACACTGTTAGACCAAACTCACACTGTTAGACTAAACTCACACTGTTAGACTAAACTCACACTGTTAGCCTAAACTCACACTGTTAGACTAAACTCACACTGTTATACTAAACTCACACTGCTAGACTAAACTCACCCTGCTAGACTAAACTCACACTGTTAGACTAAACTCACTCTGTTAGACAAAACTCACACTGCTACACTAAACTCGCACTGTTAGACTAAACTCACACTGCTAGACTAAACTCACACTGTTAGACTAAACTCACACTGCTAGGCTAAACTCACACTGTTAGACTAAACTCACACTGTTAGACTAGGCTCACACTGCTAGACTAAGCTCACACTGTTAGACCAAACTCACACTGCTAGACTAAACTCACACTGTTAGACTAAACTCACACTGTTAGACGAAACACACTGTTAGACTAAACTCACACTGCTAGACTAAACTCACACTGTTAGACGAAACTCACACTGTTAGACTAAACTCACACTGTTAGACTAAACTCACACTGTTAGATGAAACACTGTTAGACTAAAGTCACACTGCTACATTAAACTCACACTGTTAGAGTAAATTCACACTGTTAGACTAAGCTCACACTGCTAGACTAAACTCACACTGCTAGACTAAACTCACACTGTTAGACTAAACTCACACTGCTAGACTAAACTCACACTGTTAGACTAAACTCACACTGTTAGACTAAACTAACACTGTTAGACTAAACTCACACTGTTAGACTAAACTCACACTGTTAAAATAAACTCACACTGCTAGACTAAACTCACACTGCTAGACTAAACTCACACTGTTAGACTAAACTCACACTGCTAAACCATACTCACACTGCTAGACTAAACTCACACTGCTAGACTAAACTCACACTGTTAGACTAGTTTCACACTGTTAGACTAGGCTCACACTGCTAGACTAAACTCACACTCTTAGACTAAACTCACACTGCTAGACTAAACTCACTCTGTTAGACTAAACTCACACTGCTAGACTAAACTCACACTGTTAGACTAAACTCACACTGTTAGACTTGGCTCACACTGCTAGACTAAACTCACACTGCTAGACTAAACTCACACTGTTAGACTAAACTCACACTGTTAGACTAGCTCACACTACTAGACTAAACTCACACTGCTAGACAAAACTCACACTGTTATACCAAACTCACACTGTTAGACCAAACTCACACTGCTAGACTAAACTCACACTGTTAGACTAAACTAACACTGCTAGACTAAACTCACACTGTTAGACTAAACTCACACTGTTAGACTAGGCTCACACTGCTAGACTAAACTCACACTGCTTGACTAAACTCACACTGTTAGACTAAACTCACATTGTTAGACTAAGCTCACACTGCTAGACTAAACTCACACTGTTAGACTAAACTCACACTGTTAGACTAAGCTCACACTGCTAGACTAAACTCACACTGCTATACTAAACTCACACTGTATGAGTAAATTCACACTGTTATACTAAACTCACACTGTTAGAACAAACTCACACTGCTCGATTAAACTCACACAGTTAGACTAAACTCACACTGTTAGACTAAACTCACACTGCTAGACTAAACTCACTCTGCTAGACTAAACTCACACTGCCAGACTAAAACTCACATTGTTAGAACAAACTCACACTGCTAGACTAAACTCACACTGTTAGACCAACTCACACTGTTAGACTAAATCACACTGTATGAGCAACTCACATGTTAGACTAAACTCACACTTAGACCAAACTCACACTGCTAGACTAAAACTCTCTACACTGTTAGACTAAACCACACTGTTAGACATAACTCCCACTGTTAGACTAAACTCACACTGTAAGGAGTAAACTCACACTGCTAGATCAACCTCACACTGTTAGACTAAACTCACACTGTTAGACGAAACACACTGTTAGACTAAACTCAATTGCTAGACTAAACTCACACTGTTAGACGAAACTCACACTGTTAGACTAAACTCACACTGTTAGACTAAACTTACACTGTTAGATGAAACACTGTTAGACTAAATTCACACTGCTAGACTAAACTCACACTGTTAGACTAAACTCACACTGCTAGACTAAACTCACACTGTATGAGTAAACTCACACTGCTAGACTAAACTCACATTGTTAGACCAAACTCACACTGCTAGACTAAACTCACACTATTAGACTAAACTCACACTGTATGAGTAAACTCACACTGCTAGACTAAACTCACACTGTTAGATCAAACTCACACTGCTAGACTAAACTCACACTGTTAGACTAAACTCACACTGTTAGACGAAACACACTGTTGGACTAAACTCACACTGCTAGACTAAACTCACACTGTTAGACGAAACTCACACTGTTAGACTAAACTCACACTGTTAGATGAAACACTGTTTGACTAAACTCACACTGCTACACTAAACTCACACTGTTAGACTAAACTGACACTGTTAGACAATGCTCACACTGCTAGACTAAACTCACACTGCTAGAATAAACTCACACTGTTAGACTAAACTCAAACTGCTAGACTAAACTCACACTATTAGACTAAACTCGCACTGCTAGACTAAACTCACACTGTATGAGTAAACTCACACTGTTAGACTAAACTCACACTGTTAGACCACACTCACACTGCTAGACTAAACTCACAGTGTTAGACTAAACTCACACTGTTAGACTAAACTCACACTGTTAGACTAACTCACACTGTTAGGACTAAACCACACTGTTAGACTAAACTCACACTGCTAGACCAAAACCCCACCCTGGGTTAGACTAAACTCACACTGTTAGACTAAACTCACACTGCTAGGACTAAACTCAAACTGTTAGACTAAACCCACACTGCTAGACTAAACTCACACTGCTAGACTAAACTCACACTGCCAGACTAACCACACTGTTAGACTAAACTCACACTGCTAGACTAAACTCACACTGCTAGACCAAACTCACACTGCTAGACCAAACTCACACTGCTAGACCAAACTCACACTGCTAGACTAAACTCACACTGCTAGAATAAACTCACACTGCTAGACTAAGCTCACACTGCTAGACTAAACTCACACTGTATGAGTAAACTCACACTGTTAGACTAAACTCACATTGTTAGAACAAACTCACACTGCTAGACTAAACTCACACTGTTAGACTAAACTCCCACTGTTAAACTAAACTCACACTGTATGAGTAAACTCACACTGTTAGACTAAACTCACACTGTTAGACCGAACTCACACTGCTAGACTAAACTCACACTGTTAGAATAAACTCACACTGCTAGACTAAACTCACACTGTTAGACCAAACTCACACTGTTAGACCAAACTCACACTGCTAGACTAAACTCACACTGCTAGACTAAACTCACACTGTTAGACTAAACTCACACTGCTAGATTAAACTCACACTGTTAGACTAAACTCACACTGCTAGACTAAACTCACACTATTGGACTAAACTCACACTGCTAGACTAAACTCACACTGTATGAGTAAACTCACACTGCTAGACTAAACTCACACTGTTAGACCAAACTCACACTGCTAGACTAAACTCACACTGTTAGACTAAACTCACACTGTATGAGCAATCTCACACTGCTAGACTAAACTCACACTGTTAGACCAAACTCACACTGCTAGACTAAACTCACACTGTTAGACTAAACTCACACTGTTAGACGAAACACACTCTTAGACTAAACTCACACTGCTAGACTAAACTCACACTGTTAGACGAAACTCACACTGTTAGACTAAACTCACACTGTCAGACTAAACTCACACTGTTAGATGAAACACTGTTTGACTAAACTCACACTGCTACACTAAACTGACACTGTTAGACTAAACTGACACTGTTAGACTAAGCTCACACTGCTAGACTAAACTCACACTGCTAGAATAAACTCACACTGTTAGACTAAACTCACACTGCTAGACTAAACTCACACTGTTAGACTAAACTCACACTGCTAGACTAAACTCACACTGTTTGAGTAAACTCACACTGTTAGACTAAACTCACACTGTTAGACTAAACTCACACTGTTAGACTAAACTCACACTGTTAGACTAAACTCACACTGTTAGACTAAACTCACACTGCTAGACTAAACTCACACTGTATGAGTAAACTCACACTGTTAGACTAAACTCACACTGTTAGACCAAACTCACAATGCTAGACTAAACTCACACTGGTAGACTAAACTCACACTGTTAGACTAAACTCACACTGTTAGACTAAACTCACACTGTTAGACTAAACTCACACTGGTAGACTAAACTCACACTGTTAGACTAAACTCACACTGTTAGACTAAACTCACACTGCTAGACTAAACTCACCCTGCTAGACTAAACTCACACTGTTAGACAAAACTCACACTGTTAGACTAAACTCACACTGTTAGACTAAACTCACACTGCTAGACTAAACTCACACTGCTAGACTAAACTCACACTGTTAGACTAAACTCACACTGTTAGACTAGGCTCACACTGCGAGACAAAACTCACTGCTAGACTAAAATCACAGTGTTAGACTAAACTCACACTGCTAGACTAAACTCACACTGCTAGACTAAACTCACACTGTTAGACTAGACTCACACTGTTAGACTAGGCTCACACTGCTAGACTAAACTCACACTCTTAGACTAAACTCACACTGTTAGACTAAACTCACACTGCTAAACCAAACTCACACTGTGAGACAAAACTCACACTGCTAGACTAAACTCACACTGTTTGACTAAATTCACATTGTTAGACTAGGCTCACTCTGCGAGACAAAACTCACACTGTTAGACTAAACTCACACTGCTAGACCAAACTCATACTGCTAGACTAAACTCACACTGTTAGACTAAACTCACACTGCTAGACTAAACTCACACTGCTAGACTAAATTCACACTGTTAGACTAAACTCACACTGCTAGACTAAACTCACTGTTTGACTAAACTCACACTGTTAGACTAAACTCACACTGTTAGACTAAACTCACACTGTTAGACCAAACTCACACTGTTATACTAAACTCACACTGTTAAACTAAACTTACACTGACTAAACTCACACTGTTTGACTAAACTCACATTGTTAGACTAAGCTCACACTGTTAGACCAAACTCACACTGCTAGACTAAACTCACACTGTTAGACTAAACTCACACTGTTAGACTAAACTCACACTGTTAGACTAAACTCACACTGTTAGACCAAACTCCCACTGCTAGACTAAACTCACACTGTTAGGCTAAGCTCACACTGCTAGACTAAACTCACACTGCTAGACTAAACTCACACTGTTAGACTAAACTCACTCTGCTAGACTAAACTCACGCTGTTAGACTAAATTCACACTGCAAGACTAAACTCACACTGTTAGTCCAAACTCACACTGCTACACTAAACTCACACTGTTAGACTAAACTCACACTGTATGAGTAAACTCACGCTGCTAGACTAAACTCACACTGTTAGACCAAACTCACACTGCTAGACTAAACTCACACTGTTAGACTAAACTCACACTGCTAGACTAAACTCACACTGTTAGACTAAACTCACACTGTTAGACTTGGCTCACACTGCTAGACTAAACTCACACTGTTAGACCAAACTCACACTGTTAGACTAAACTCACACTGTTAGACTAGGCTCACACTACTAGACTAAACTCACACTGCTAGACTAAACTAACACTGCTAGACTAAACTCACACTGTTAGACTAAACTCACACTGTTAGACTAGGCTCACACTGCTAGACTAAACTCACACTGCTTGACTAAACTCACACTGTTAGACTAAACTCACATTGTTAGACTAAACTCACACTGCTAGACTAAACTCACACTGTTAGACTAAACTCACACTGTTAGACTAAACTCACACTGCTAGACTAAACTCACACTGCTAGACTAAACTCACACTGTTAGACTAAACTCACACTGTTAGACTAGGCTCACACTGCTAGACTAAACTCACACTGCTAGACCAAACTCACACTGTTAGACTAAACTCACACTGCTAGACTAAACTCACACTGCTAGACTAAATTCACACTGTTAAACTAAACTCACACTGTTAGACTAAACTCACACTGCTAAACTCACACTGTTAGACTAGGCTCACACTGCGAGACAAAACTCAAACTGCTAGACTAAACACACACTGTTAGAATAAACTCACACTGCTAGACCAATCTCACACTGCTAGACTAAACTTACACTGCTAGACTAAACTCACACTGCTAGACTAAACTCACACTGCTAGACCAAACTCAAACTGCTAGACTAAACTCACACTGCTAGACTAAACTCACACTGTTAGACTAAACTCACACTGTTAGACTAGGCTCACACTGCGAGACAAAACTCACACTGCTTGACTAAACACACACTGTTAGACTAAACTCACACTGCTAGACCAAACTCACACTGCTAGACTGAACTAACACTGCTAGACTAAACTCACACTGTTTGACTAAACTCACACTGTTAGACTAAACTCACACTGGTTACCAAACTCACACTGGTTACCAAATCGCACTGCTAGACTAAACTCACACTGCTAGACTAAACTCACACTGCTAGACCAAACTCACACTGCTAGACCAAACTCACACTGCTAGACCAAACTCACACTGTTAGACTAAACTCACACTGTTAGAACAAACTCACACTGCTAGACTAAACTCACACTGTTAGACTAAACTCACACTGTTAGACTAAACTCACACTACTAGACTAAACTCACACTGCTAGACTAAACTCACACTGCTAGACTAAACTCACACTGTATGAGTAAACTCACACTGTATGAGTAAACTCACACTGTTAGACTAAACTCACATTGTTAGAACAAAC
>NW_024756792.1:0-49958 GCF_018991925.1 Homarus americanus | reverse complement strand
GCTACCTCTGGGCCACCAGGACACTATAAGCAGTCCTAGACTCTGTTATATTTCACACAAAGCCTGTTCAACGAGCTTATGGCACCGTGAACCACTATAGGTGACCACCCGTGCCGCTTAGGTGATTAGGGCAACGTTTTACCAAATCCGGCTTGGAAACACGAGGATCCATATATATTTCATTAGCCCAATAAAGCACGCGGAATTCTACATATAATCAACACCTCACACCACCAGGATTTGAACCCATGATTTTATAATTGTGACCGGGGAACGCTACCTCTGGGCCACCAGGACAATAAAAGCAGTCCTAGACTCTACTATATTTCACACAAAGCCTGTTCAACGACCTTATGGCTCCATGAACCTCTAATAGGGACCACCTGTGCCGCTTAGGTGATCAGAGCAACGTTTTACCAAATCCGGCTTCGAAACACGAGGATCCATATATATTTCATTAGCGCAATAAAGCACGCAGACTTCTACATATAATCAACACCTCACCCCACCAGGATTTGAACCCACGATCTTATAATTTTGACCGGGGAATGCTACCTCTGGGCCACCAGGACGATAAAATCAGTCTAGACACTTGCTATATTTCACACAAAGCCTGTTCAACGAGCTTATGGCGCCGTGAACCTCTCAATGGGATCACCCGTGCCGCTTAGGTGATCAGAGCAACGTTTTACCAAATGCGGCTTGCAAATACGAGGATCCATATATATTTCATTAGCCCAATAAAGCACGCGGACTTCTTCATATAATCAACAACTCACCTCACCAGGATTCGAACCCACGATCTTCTAATTGTGACCGGGGAACGCTACCTCTGGGCCACCAGGACACTAAAAGCAGTCCTAGACTCTGCTATATTTCACACAATGCCTGTTCATTGAGCTTATGGCACCGTGAATCTCTAATGGGGACCACCCGTGCCGCTTAGGTGAGCAGAGCAACGTTTTACCAAATGCAGCTTCGAAACACGAGGATCCATATATATTTCATTAGCCCAATAAAGCACGCGTACTTCTACATATAAACAACACCTCACCCCACCAGGATTTGAACCCACGATCTTATAATTGTGACCGGGGAACGCTACCTCTGGGCCACCAGGAAAATAAAAGCAGTCCTAAACTCTGCTATATTTCACATAAAGGCTGTTCAACGAGCTTATGGCGCCGTGAACCTCTAATGGGGACAACCTATGCCGCTTAGGTGATCAGAGCAACGTTTTACCACATGCGGCTTCAAAACACGAGGATCCATATATATTTCATTAGCCCAATAAAGCACGTGGACTTCTACATATAATCAATACCTCACCCCACCAGGATTCGAACCCGATCTTCTAATTGTGACGAGAACGCTACCTCTGGGCCACCAGGACAATAAATGGTCCCTAGACTCTGCTATGTTGCACAGCCTGGTCAGCAGGCTTATGGCTGTCGAACCTCTAATAAGGGACCATCAGTGCTGGCAGGTGATCAGGACAATGTTTTATCAAATCCGGCTTCGAAACACGAGGATCCATATATATTTCATTAGCCCAATTAAGCACGCATACTTCTACATATAAACAACACCTCACCCCACCAGGATTCGAACCCACGATCTTATAACTGTGACCGTGGAACGCTACCTATGGGCCACCAGGACACTATAAGCAGTCCTAGACTCTGCTATATTTCACACAAAGCCTGTTCAACGAGCTTATGGCACCGTGAACCACTATAGGTGACCACCCGTGCCGCTTAGGTGATCAGGACAACGTTTTACCAAATCCGGCTTGGAAACACGAGGATCCATATATATTTCATTCGCCCAATAAGGCACGCGGAATTCTACATATAATCAACACCTCACCCCACCAGGATTTGAACCCACGATCTTATAATTGTGACCGGGGAAAGCTACCTCTGGGCCACCAGGACAATAAAAGCAGTCCTAGACTCTGCTATATTTCACACAAAGCATGTTTAACGAGCTAATGGCGCCGTGAACCTCTAATGGGGACCACCCGTGCCGCTTAGATGATCAGAGCAACGTTTTACCAAATGCGGCTTCGAAACACGAGGATCCATATATGTTTCATTAGCCCAATAAGGCACGCGGACTTCAACATATAATCAACACCTCACCCCACCAGGATTTGAACCCACGAACTTGTAATTGCGACTGGGGAACGCTACCTGTGGGCCACCAGGACAATAAAAGCAGTCCTAGACCCTGCTATATTTCACACAAAGCCTGTTTAACGAGCTTATGGCGCCGTGAACCTCTAATGGGGACCACCCATGCCGCTTAGGTGATCAGAGCAACGTTTTACCAAATGCGGCTTCGAAACACGAGGATCCATATATATTTCATTAGCCCAATAAAGCACGAGGACTTCTACATATAATCAACACCTCACCTAACCAGGATTCAAACCAATGATCTTATAATTGTGACCTGGGTATGCTACCTCTGGGCCATCAGGACAATAAAAGCAGTTCTAGACTCTACTATATTTCACACAAAGCCTGTTCAACGAGCTTATGGCGCCGTGAACCTCTCATGGGGACCACCTGTGCCGCTTAGGTGATCAGAGCAACGTTTTACCAAATGCGGCTTCGAAACACGAGGATCCATATATATTTCATTAGCCCAATAAAGCACGCGGACTTCTACATATAATCAACGCCTCACCCCACCAGGATTTGAACCCACGATCTTATAATTGTGACCGGGGAACGCTACCTCTGGGCCATCAGGATAATAAAAGCAGTCCTAGACTCTGCTATATTTCACACAAAGCCTGTTCAATGAGCTTATGGCGCCGTGAACCTTTCATGGGCACCACCCGTGCCGCTTATTGATCAGAGCAACGTTTTACCAAATGCGGCTTCGAAACACGAGGATCCATATATATTTCATTAGCCCAATAAAGCACGCGGACTTCTACATATAATCAATACCTCACCCCACCAGGATTCAAACCCACGATCTTATAACTGTGACCGTGGAACGCTACCTATGGGCCACCAGGACACTATAAGCAGTCCTAGACTCTGCTATATTTCACACAAAGCCTGTTCAACGAGCTTATGGCACCGTGAACCACTATAGGTGACCACCCGTGCCGCTTAGGTGATCAGGACAACGTTTTACCAAATCCGGCTTGGAAACAGGTGGATCCATATATATATCATTAGCCCAATAAAGCACGCGGAATTCTACATATAATCAACGCCTCACCCCACCAGGATTTGAAGCCACGATCTTATAATTGTGACCTGGGTATGCTACCTCTGGGCCACCAGGACAATAAAAGCAGTCCTAGACTCTACTATATATCAAACAAAGCCTGTTCAACGACCTTATGGCGCCATGAACCTCTAATAGGGACCACCAGTGCCGCCTAGCTGATCAGAGCAACGTTTTACCAAATCCGGCTTGGAAACACGAGGATCCATATATATTTCATTAGCCCAATAAAGCACGCGGACTTCTACATATAATCAACGCCTCACCCCACCAGGATTTGAAGCCACGATCTTATAATTGTAACCTGGGAACGCTACCTCTGGGCCACCAGGACAATAAATGCAGTCCTAGACTCTCCTATATTTCACACAAAGCCTGTTCAACGAGCTTATAGCGCCATGAACCTCTAATAGGGACCACCAGTGCCGCCTAGCTGATCAGAGCAACGTTTTACCAAATCCGGCTTCGAAACACGAGGACCCATATATATTTCATTAACCCAATAAAGCACGCAGACTTCTACATATAATCAACACCTCACTCCACCAGGATTCGAACCCACGATCTTATAATTGTGACCGAGGAACGCTACCTATGGGCCACCAGGACAATAAAAGCAGTCCTAGACTCTGCTATATTTCACACAAAGCCTGTTCAACGAGCTTATGACGCTGTGAACCCCTAATGGGGACCATCCGTGCCGCTTAGGTGATCAGAGCAACGTTTTACCAAATCCGGCTTCGAAACATGAGGATCCATATATATTTCATTAGCCCAATAAAGCAAGCGGACTTCTACATATAATCAACACCTCACCCCACCAGGATTCGAACCCACGATCTTATAATTGTGACCGAGGAACGCTACCTATGGGCCACCAGGACACTATAAGAAGTCCTAGACTCCGTTATATTTCACACAAAGCCTGTTCAAAGAGCTTATGGCACCGTGAACCACTATAGGGGACCACCCGTGCCGCTTAGGTGATCAGAGCAACGTTTTACCAAATCCGGCTTGGAAACACGAGGATCCATATATATTTCATTAGCCCAATTAAGAACGCGGACTTCTACATATAATCAACGCCTCACCCCACCAGGATTTGAACCCACGATCTTATAATTGTGACCGGGGAACGCTACCTCTGGGCCACCAGGATAATAAAAGCAGTCCTAGACTCTGCTATATTTCACACAAAGCCTGCTCAACGAGCTTATGGCGCCGTGAACCTCTAATGGGGACAACCCATGCCGCTTAGGTGATCAGAGCAACGTTTTACCACATGCGGCTTCAAAACACGAGGATCCATATATATTTCATTAGCCCAATAAAGCACGCGGACTTCTACATATAATCAATACCTCACCCCACCAGGATTCGAACCCACGATCTTATAACTGTGACCGAGGAACGCTACCTATGGGCCACCAGGACACTATAAGCAGTCCTAGAGTCTGTTATATTTCACACAAAGCCTGTTCAACGAGCTTATGGCACCGTGAACCACTATAGGTGACCACCCGTGCCGCTTAGGTGATCAGGACAACGTTTTACCAAATCCGGCTTGGAAACACGAGGATCCATATATATTTCATTAGCCCAATAAAGCACGCGGAATTCTACATATAATCAACGCCTCACCCCACCAGGATTTGAAGCCACGATCTTATAATTGTGACCTGGGAACGCTACCTCTGGGCCACCAGGACAATAAAAGCAGTCCTCGACTCTCCTATATTTCACACAAAGCCTGTTCAACGAGCTTATAGCGCCATGAACCTCTAATAGGGACCACCAGTGCCGCCTAGCTGATCAGAGCAACGTTTTACCAAATCCGGCTTCGAAACACGAGGACCCATATATATTTCATTAACCCAATAAAGCACGCGGACTTCTACATATAATCAATACCTCACCCCACCAGGATTCGAACCCACGATCTTCTAATTGTGACCGGAAAACGCTACCTCTGGGCCACCAGGACAATAAAAGCAGTCCTAGACTCTGCTATATTTCACACAAAGCCTGTTCAACGAGCCTTTGGCGCTGTGAACCTCTAATGATGACCATCCGTGCCGCTTAGGTGATCAGAGCAACGTTTTACCAAATCCGGCTTCGAAACACGAGGATCCATATATATTTCATTAGCTCAATTAAGCACGCGGACTTCTACAGATAATCAAAACCTCATTCCACCAGGATTCGAACCCACGATCTTATAACTGTGACCGAGGAACGCTACCTATGGGCCACCAGGACACTATAAGCAGTCCTAGAGTCTGTTATATTTCACACAAAGCCTGTTCAACGAGCTTATGGCACCGTGAACCACTATAGGTGACCACCCGTGCCGCTTAGGTGATCAGGACAACGTTTTACCAAATCCGGCTTGGAAACACGAGGATCCATATATATTTCATTAGCCCAATAAAGCACGCGGAATTCTACATATAATCAAGAACCTCACCCCACCAGGATTTGAACCCACGATCTTATAATTGTGACCGAGGAAAGCTACCTCTGGGCCACCAGGACAATAAAAGCAGTCCTAGACTCTGCTATATTTCACACAAAGCCTGTTTAACGAACTTATGGCGCCGTGAACCTCTAATGGGGAACACCCATGCCGCTTAGGTGATCAGAGCAACGTTTTACCAAATGCGGCTTCGAAACACGAGGATCCATATATATTTCATTAGCCCAATAAAGCACGAGGACTTCTACATATAATCAACACCTCACCCCACCAGGATTTGAACCCACGATCTTATAATTTTGACCGGGGAACGCTAACTCTGGGCCACCAGGACAATAAAAGCACTCCTAGACTCTGCTATATATCACACAAAGCCTGTTCAACGAGATTATGGAGCTGTGAACCACTATAGGGAACCACCCGTGTCGCTTAGGTGATCAGAGCAATGTTTTACCCAATCCGGCCTTGAAACACGAGGATCCATATATATTTCATTCCCAATAAAGCATGCGGACTTCTACATATAATCAACACCTCAGCCCACCAGGATTCAAACCCATGATCTTATAATTGTGACCGGGGTATGCTACCTCTGGGCCACCAGGACAATAAAAGCAGTCCTAGACTCTACTATATATCAAACAAAGCCTATTCAACGACCTTATGTCGCCATGAACCTCTAATAGGGACCACCCGTGCCGCTTAGCTGATCAAAGCAACGTTTTACCAAATCCGGATTGGAAACACGAGGATCCATATATATTTCATTAGCCCAATAAAGCACGCGGACTTCTACATATAATCAACGCCTCACCCCACCAGGATTTGAACCCATGATCTTCTAATTGTGACCGGGGAACGCTACCTCTGGGCCACCAGGACAATAAAAGCAGTCCTAGACTCTGCTATATTTCACACAAAGCCTGGTCAACGAGCTTATGGCGCTGTGAACCTCTAATGGGGACCATCCGTGCTGCTTAGGTGATCAGAGCAACGTTTTACCAAATCCGGCTTCGAAACACAAGGATCCATATATATTTCATTAGCCCAATTAAGCACGCGGACTTCTACATATAATCAACACCTCATCCCACCAGGATTCGAACCCATGATCTTATAAATGTTACCGAGGAACGCTACCTATGGGCCACCAGGACACTATAAGCAGTCCTAGAGTCTGTTATATTTCACACAAAGCCTGTTCAACGAGCTTATGGCACCGTGAACCACTATAGGTGACCACACGTGCCGCTTAGGTGATCAGGACAACGTTTTACCAAAACCGGCTTGGAAACACGAGGATCCATATATATTTCATTAGCCCAATAAAGCACGCGGAATTCTACATATAATCAAGAACCTCACCCGACCAGGATTTGAACCCACGATCTTATAATTGTGACCGGGGAAAGCTACCTCTGGGCCACCAGGACAATAAAATCAGTCCTAGACTCTGCTATATTTCACACAAATCCTGTTTAACGAGCTAATGGCGCAGTGAGCCTCTAATGGGGACCACCCGTGCCGCTTAGATGATCAGAGCAACGTTTTATCAAATGCGGCTTCAAAACACGAGGATCCATATATATTTCATTAGCCCAATAAAGCACCCGGACTTCTACATATAATGAACGCCTCACCCCACCAGGATTTGAAGCCACGATCATATAATTTTGACCTGGGAACGCTACGTCTGGGCCACCAGGACAATAAAATCAGTCCTACACACTGCTATATTTCACACAAAGCCTGTTCAACGAGCTTATGGCGCCGTGAACCTCTCATTGGGATCACCCGTGCCGCTTAGGTGATCAGAGCAACGTTTTACCAAATGCGGCTTGCAAATACGAGGATCCATATATATTTCATTAGCCCAATAAAGCAAGCGGACTTCTTCATATAATCAACACCTCACCTCACCAGGATTCGAACCCACGATCTTCTAATTGTGACCGGGGAACGCTACCTCTGGGCCACCAGGACACTAAAAGCAGTCCTAGACTCTGCTATATTTCACACAAAGCCTGTTCATTGAGCTTATGGCACCGTGAATCTCTAATGGGGACCACCCGTGCCGCTTAGGTGATCAGAGCAACGTTTTACCAAATGCAGCTTCGAAACACGAGGATCCATATATATTTCATTAGCCCAATAAAGCACGCGTACTTCTACATATAAACAACACCTCACCCCACCAGGATTTGAACCCACGATCTTATAATTGTGACCAGGGAACGCTACCTCTGGGCCACCAGGAAAATAAAAGCAGTCCTAAACTCTGCTATATTTCACATTAATCCTGTTCAACGAGCTTATGGCGCCGTGAACCTCTAATGGGGACAACCCATGCCGCTTAGGTGATCAGAGCAACGTTTTACCACCTGCGGCTTCAAAACACGAGGATCCATATATATTTCATTAGCCCAATAAAGCACGCGGACTTCTACATATAATCAATACCTCACCCCACCAGGATTCGAACCCACGATCTTCTAATTGTGACCGGGGAACGCTACCTCTGGGCCACCAGGACAATAAAAGCAGTCCTAGACTCTGCTATATTTCACACAAAGCCTATTCAACGACCTTATGTCGCCATGAACCTCTAATAGGGACCACCCGTGCCGCTTAGCTGATCAAAGCAACGTTTTACCAAATCCGGATTGGAAACACGAGGATCCATATATATTTCATTAGCCCAATAAAGCACGCGGACTTCTACATATAATCAACGCCTCACCCCACCAGGATTTGAACCCATGATCTTCTAATTGTGACCGGGGAACGCTACCTCTGGGCCACCAGGACAATAAAAGCAGTCCTAGACTCTGCTATATTTCACACAAAGCCTGGTCAACGAGCTTATGGCGCTGTGAACCTCTAATGGGGACCATCCGTGCTGCTTAGGTGATCAGAGCAACGTTTTACCAAATCCGGCTTCGAAACACGAGGATCCATATATATTTCATTAGCCCAATTAAGCACGCGGACTTCTACATATAATCAACACCTCATCCCACCAGGATTCGAACCCACGATGTTATAAATGTTACCGAGGAACGCTACCTATGGGCCACCAGGACACTATAAGCAGTCCTAGAGTCTGTTATATTTCACACAAAGCCTGTTCAACGAGCTTATGGCACCGTGAACCACTATAGGTGACCACCCGTGCCGCTTAGGTGATCAGGACAACGTTTTACCAAATCCGGCTTGGAAACACGAGGATCCATATATATTTCATTAGCCCAATAAGGCACGCGGAATTCTACATATAATCAACACCTCACCCCACCAGGATTTGAACCCACGATCTTATAATTGTGACCGCGGAAAGCTACCTCTGGGCCACCAGGACAATAAAATCAGTCCTAGACTCTGCTATATTGAACACAAATCCTGTTTAACGAGCTAATGGCGCAGTGAGCCTCTAATGGGGACCACCCGTGCCGCTTAGATGATCAGAGCAACGTTTTATCAAATGCGGCTTCAAAACACGAGGATCCATATATATTTCATTAGCCCAATAAAGCACCCGGACTTCTACATATAATGAATGCCTCACCCCACCAGGATTTGAAGCCACGATCATATAATTTTGACCTGGGAACGCTACGTCTGGGCCACCAGGACAATAAAATCAGTCCTAGACACTGCTATATTTCACACAAAGCCTGTTCAACGAGCTTATGGCGCCGTGAACCTCTCATTGGGATCACCCGTGCCGCTTAGGTGATCAGAGCAACGTTTTACCAAATGCGGCTTGCAAATACGAGGATCCATATATATTTCATTAGCCCAATAAAGCACGCGGACTTCTACATATAATCAACACCTCATCCCACCAGGATTCGAACCCACGATCTTATAAATGTTACCGAGGAACGCTACCTATGGGCCACCCGGACACTATAAGCAGTCCTAGAGTCTGTTATATTTCACACAAAGCCTGTTCAACGAGCTTATGGCACCGTGAACCACTATAGGTGACCACCCGTGCCGCTTAGGTGATCAGGACAACGTTTTACCAAATCCGGCTTGGAAACACGTGGATCCATATATATTTCATTAGCCCAATAAGGCACGCGGAATTCTACATATAATCAACACCTCACCCCACCAGGATTTGAACCCACGATCTTATAATTGTGACCGGGGAAAGCTACCTCTGGGCCACCAGGACAATAAAATCAGTCCTAGACACTGCTATATTTCACACAAAGCCTGTTCAACGAGCTTATGGCGCCGTGAACCTCTCATTGGGATCACCAGTGCCGCTTAGGTGATCAGAGCAACGTTTTACCAAATGCGGCTTGCAAATACGAGGATCCATATATATTTCATTAGCCCAATAAAGCATGCGGACTTCTTCATATAATCAACACCTCACCTCACCAGGATTCGAACCCACGATCTTCTAATTGTGACTGGGGAACGCTACCTCTGGGCCACCAGGACACTAAAAGCAGTCCTAGACTCTGCTATATTTCACACAAAGCCTGTTCATTGAGCTTATGGCACCGTGAATCTCTAATGGGGACCACCCGTGCCGCTTAGGTGATCAGAGCAACGTTTTACCAAATGCATCTTCGAAACACGAGGATCCATATATATTTCATTAGCCCAATAAAGCATGCGTACTTCTACATATAAACAACACCTCACCCCACCAGGATTTGAACCCACGATCATATAATTGTGACCGGGGAACGCTACCTCTGGGCCACCAGGAAAATAAAAGCAGTCCTAAACTCTGCTATATTTCACATTAAGCCTGTTCAACGAGCTTATGGCGCCGTGAACGTCTAATGGGGACAACCCATGCCGCTTAGGTGATCAGAGCAACGTTTTACCACCTGCGGCTTCAAAACACGAGGATCCATATATATTTCATTAGCCCAATAAAGCACGCGGACTTCTACATATAATCAATACCTCACCCCACCAGGATTCGAACCCACGATCTTCTAATTGTGACCGGGGAACGCTACCTCTGGGCCACCAGGACAATAAAAGCAGTCCTAGACTCTGCTATATTTCACACAAAGCCTGGTCAACGAGCTTATGGCGCTGTGAACCTCTAATGGGGACCATCCGTGCTGCTTAGGTGATCAGAGCAACGTTTTACCAAATCCGGCTTCGAAACACGAGGATCCATATATATTTAATTAGCCCAATTAAGCACGCGGACTTCTACATATAATCAACACCTCATCCCACCAGGATTCGAACCCACGATCTTATAAATGTTACCGAGGAACGCTACCTATGGGCCACCAGGACACTATAAGCAGCCCTAGTCTATATTTCGCTACACAAAGCCTGTTCAACGAGCTTATGGCACCGTGAACCACTATAGGTGACCACCCGTGCCGCTTAGGTGATCAGGACAACGTTTTACCAAATCCGGCTTGGAAACCCGAGGATCCATATATATTTCATTAGCCCAATAAGGCACGCGGAATTCTACATATAATCAACACCTCACCCCACCAGGATTTGAACCCACGATCTCATAATTGTGACCGGGGAAAGCTACCTCTGGGCCACCAGGACAATAAAAGCAGTCCTAGACTCTGCTATATTTCACACAAAGCATGTTTAACGAGCTAATGGCGCCGTGAACCTCTAATGGGGACCACCCGTGCCGCTTAGATGATCAGAGCAACGTTTTACCAAATGCGGCTTCGAAACACGAGGATCCATATATGTTTCATTAGCCCAATAAGGCACGCGGACTTCAACATATAATCAACACCTCACCCCACCAGGATTTGAACCCACGAACTTGTAATTGCGATTGGGGAACGCTACCTGTGGGCCACCAGGACAATAAAAGCAGTCCTAGACCCTGCTATATTTCACACAAAGCCTGTTTAACGAGCTTATGGCGCCGTGAACCTCTAATGGGGACCACCCATGCCGCTTAGGTGATCAGAGCAACGTTTTACCAAATGCGGCTTCGAAACACGAGGATCCATATATATTTCATTAGCCCAATGAAGCACGAGGACTTCTACATATAATCAACACCTCACCTAACCAGGATTCAAACCAATGATCTTATAATTGTGACCTGGGTATGCTACCTCTGGGCCATCAGGACAATAAAAGCAGTTCTAGACTCTACTATATTTCACACAAAGCCTGTTCAACGAGCTTATGGCGCCGTGAACCACTCATGGGGACCACCTGTGCCGCTTAGGTGATCAGAGCAACGTTTTACCAAATGCGGCTTCGAAACACGAGGATCCATATATATTTCATTAGCCCAATAAAGCACGCGGACTTCTACATATAATCAACGCCTCACCCCACCAGGATTTGAACCCACGATCTTATAATTGTGACCGGAGAACGCTACCTCTGGGCCATCAGGATAATAAAAGCAGTCCTAGACTCTGCTATATTTCACACAAAGCCTGTTCAACGAGCTTATGGCGCCGTGAACCTTTCATGGGCACCACCCGTGCCGCTTATTGATCAAAGCAACGTTTTACCAAATGCGGCTTCGAAACACGAGGATCCATATATATTTCATTAGCCCAATAAAGCACGCGGACTTCTACATATAATCAACATTCTCACCCCACCAGGATTTAAACCCACGATCTTATAATTGTGACCGGGGAACGCTACCTCTGGGCCACCAGGATAATAAAAGCAGTCCTAGACTCTGCTATATTTCACACAAAGCCTGTTCAATGAGCTTATGGCACCGTGAATCTCTAATGGGGACAACCCATGCCGCTTAGGTGATCAGAGCAACGTTTTACCACATGCGGCTTCAAAACACGAGGATCCATATATATTTCATTAGCCCAATAAAGCACGCGGACTTCTACATATAATCAATACCTCACCCCACCAGGATTCGAACCCACGATCTTATAACTGTGACCGTGGAACGCTACCTACGGGCCACCAGGACACTATAAGCAGTCCTAGACTCTGCTATATTTCACACAAAGCCTGTTCAACGAGCTTATGGCACCGTGAACCACTATAGGTGACCACCCGTGCCGCTTAGGTGATCAGGACAACGTTTTACCAAATCCGGCTTGGAAACAGGTGGATCCATATATATATCATTAGCCCAATAAAGCACGCGGAATTCTACATATAATCAACGCCTCACCCCACCAGAATTTGAAGCCACGATCTTATAATTGTGACCTGGGTATGCTACCTCTGGGCCACCAGGACAATAAAAGCAGTCCTAGACTTACCAGGTATCAACAAAGCCTGTTCAACGACCTTGCGGCGCCATGAACCTCATTAGGGACTCAACAAAGCCGCCTAGCTGATCAGAGCAACGTTTTACCAAATCCGGCTTCGAAACACGAGGACCCATATATATTTCATTAACCCAATAAAGCACGCAGACTTCTACATATAATCAACACCTCACTCCACCAGAATTCGAACCCACGATCTTATAATTGTGACCGAGGAACGCTACCCTGGGGCCAACAGGACAAGCAAAAGCAGTCCTAGACTTTCCTATATTTCACACAAAGCCTGTTCAACGAGCTTATAGCGCCGTGAACCTCTAATGGGGACCATCCGTGCCGCTTAGGTGATCAGAGCAACGTTTTACCAAATCCGGCTGCGAAACACGAGGACCCATATATATTTCATTAACCCAATAAAGCACGCAGACTTCTACATATAATCAACACCTCACTCCACCAGGATTCGAACCCACGATCTAATAATTGTGACCGAGGAACGCTACCTATGGGCCACCAGGACAATAAAAGCAGTCCTAGACTCTGCTATATTTCACACAAAGCCTGTTCAACGAGCTTATGACGCTGTGAACCTCTAATGAGGACCATCCGTGCCGCTTAGATGATCAGAGCAACGTTCTACCAAATCCGGCTTTGAAACATGAGGATCCATATATATTTCATTAGCCCAATAAAGCACGCGGACTTCTACATATAATCAACACTCTCACCCCACCTGTGATTCGGAACCCACGATCTTATAATTGTGACCGAGGAATGCCACTATGGGCCAACAGATGACTATAAAGTCCTAGACTCGCGAGTATTTCACACACAAAGCCTGTTCAAAGAGCTGGCACCGTGAACTACTATAGAATTGCCACCCATTAGGTGACTGAGCAATCGTTTTACCAAATCCGGCTTTGGAAACACGAGGATCCATATATATTTCATTAGCCCAATTAAGAACGCGGACTTCTACATATAATCAACGCCTCACCCCACCAGGATTTGAACCCACGATCTTATAATTGTGACCGGGGAACGCTACCTCTGGGCCACCAGGATAATAAAAGCAGTCCTAGACTCTGCTATATTTCACACAAAGCCTGCTCAACGAGCTTATGGCGCCGTGAACCTCTAATGGGGACAACCCATGCCGCTTAGGTGATCAGAGCAACCTTTTACCACATGCGGCTTCAAAACACGAGGATCCATATATATTTCATTAGCCCAATAAAGCACGCGGACTTCTACATATAATCAATACCTCACCCCACCATGATTCGAACCCACGATCTTCTAATTGTGACCGGAGAACGCTACCTCTGGGCCACCAGGACAATAAAAGCAGTCCTAGACTCTGCTATATTTCACACAAAGCCTGTTCAACGAGCCTTTGGCGCTGTGAACCTCTAATGATGACCATCCGTGCCGCTTAGGTGATCAGAGCAACGTTTTACCAAATCTGGCTTCGAAACACGAGGATCCATATATATTTCATTAGCTCAATTAAGCACGCGGACTTCTACAGATAATCAAAACCTCATTCCACCAGGATTCGAACCCACGATCTTATAACTGTGACCGAGGAACGCTACCTATGGGCCACCAGGACACTATAAGCAGTCCTAGAGTCTGTTATATTTAACACAAAGCCTGTTCAACGAGCTTATGGCACCGTGAACCACTATAGGTGAACCACCCGTGCCGCTTAGGTGATCAGGACAACGTTTGACCAAATCCGGCTTGGAAACACGAGGATCCATATATATTTCATTAGCCCAATAAAGCACGCGGAATTCTACATATAATCAAGAACCTCACCCCACCAGGATTTGAACCCACGATCTTATAATTGTGAATGCTAGAGGAAAGCCACCAGAACAATAAAAGCAGTCCAAGTCTCTACTATATTTCACACAAAGCCTGTTCAACGACCTTATGGCTCCATGAACCTCTAATAGGGACCACCTGTGCCGCTTAGGTGATCAGAGCAACGTTTTACCAAATGCCGGCTTCGAAACACGAGGATCCATATATATTTCATTAGCCCAATAAAGCACGAGGACTTCTACATATAATCAACACCTCACCCCACCAGGATTTGAACCCACGATCTTATAATTTTGACCGGGGAACGCTACCTCTGGGCCACCAGGACAATAAAAGCAGTCCTAGACTCTGCTATATTTCACACAAAGCCTGTTCAATGAGCTTATGGCACCGTGAATCTCTAATGCGGACAACCCATGCCGCTTAGGTGATCAGAGCAACGTTTTACCACATGCGGCTTCAAAACACGAGGATCCATATATATTTCATTAGCCCAATAAAGCACGCGGACTTCTACATATAATCAATACCTCACCCCACCAGGATTCGAAACCACGATCTTATAACTGTGACCGTGGAACGCTACCTATGGGCCACCAGGACACTATAAGCAGTCCTAGACTCTGCTATATTTCACACAAAGCCTGTTCAACGAGCTTATGGCACCGTGAACCACTATAGGTGACCACCCGTGCCGCTTAGGTGATCAGGACAACGTTTTAACAAATCCGGCTTGGAAACAGGTGGATCCATATATATATCATTAGCCCAATAAAGCACGCGGAATTCTACATATAATCAACGCCTCACCCCACCAGGATTTGAAGCCACGATCTTATAATTGTGACCTGGGTATGCTACCTCTGGGCCACCAGGACAATAAAAGCAGTCCTAGACTCTACTATATATCAAACAAAGCCTGTTCAACGACCTTATGGCGCCATGAACCTCTAATAGGGACCACCAGTGCCGCCTAGCTGATCAGAGCAACGTTTTACCAAATCCGGCTTGGAAACACGAGGATCCATATATATTTCATTAGCCCAATAAAGCACGCGGACTTCTACATATAATCAACGCCTCACCCCACCAGGATTTGAAGCCACGATCTTATAATTGTGACCTGGGAACGCTACCTCTGGGCCACCAGGACAATAAAAGCAGTCCTAGACTCTCCTATATTTCACACAAAGCCTGTTCAACGAGCTTATAGCGCCATGAACCTCTAATAGGGACCACCAGTGCCGCCTAGCTGATCAGAGCAACGTTTTACCAAATCCGGCTTCGAAACACGAGGACCCATATATATTTCATTAACCCAATAAAGCACGCAGACTTCTACATATAATCAACACCTCAATCCACCAGGATTCGAACCCACGATCTTATAATTGTGACCGAGGAACGCTACCTATGGGCCACCAGGACAATAAAAGCAGTCCTAGACTCTGCTATATTTCACACAAAGCCTGTTCAACGAGCTTATGACGCTGTGAACCCCTAATGGGGACCATCCGTGCCGCTTAGGTGATCAGAGCAACGTTTTACCAAATCCGGCTTCGAAACATGAGGATCCATATATATTTCATTAGCCCAATAAAGCAAGCGGACTTCTACATATAATCAACACCTCACCCCACCAGGATTCGAACCCACAATCTTATAATTGTGACCGAGGAACGCTACCTATGGGCCACCAGGACACTATAAGAAGTCCTAGACTCCGTTATATTTCACACAAAGCCTGTTCAAAGAGCTTATGGCACCGTAAACCACTATAGGGGACCACCCGTGCCGCTTAGGCGATCAGAGCAACGTTTTACCAAATCCGGCTTGGAAACACGAGGATCCATATATATTTCATTAGCCCAATTAAGAACGCGGACTTCTACATATAATACGCCTCACCCCACCAGGATTTGAACCCACGATCTTATAATTGTGACCGGGGAACGCTACCTCTGGGCCACCAGGATAATAAAAGCAGTCCTAGACTCTGCTATATTTCACACAAAGCCTGCTCAACGAGCTTATGGCGCCGTGAACCTCTAATGGGGACAACCCATGCCGCTTAGGTGATCAGAGCAACGTTTTACCACATGCGGCTTCAAAACACGAGGATCCATATATATTTCATTAGCCCAATAAAGCACGCGGACTTCTACATATAATCAACGCCTCACCCCACCAGGATTTGAACCCATGATCTTATAATTGTGACAGGGGAACGCTACCTCTGAGCCACCAGGACAATAAGCAGTCCTGGGCTGCCTATATTTCACCAGCCTGTTCAGGCACTGTGACCTCAATCCAACCATCATGCCAGTGCAGTGAGCAACGTTTTGCAAAATCTGACACAGAAACAGGATCACCATATTTCATTAGCTCAATTAAGCACACGGACTTCTACAGATAATCAAAACCTCATTCCACCAGGATTCGAACCCACGATCTTATAACTGTGACCGAGGAACGCTACCTATGGGCCACCAGGACACTATAAGCAGTCCTAGAGTCTGTTATATTTAACACAAAGCCTGTTCAACGAGCTTATGGCACCGTGAACCACTATAGGTGAACCACCCGTGCCGCTTAGGTGATCAGGACAACGTTTTACCAAATCCGGCTTGGAAACACGAGGATCCATATATATTTCATTAGCCCAATAAAGCACGCGGAATTCTACATATAATCAAGAACCTCACCCCACCAGGATTTGAACCCACGATCTTATAATTGTGACCGAGGAAAGCTACCTCTGGGCCACGAGGACAATAAAAGCAGTCCTAGACTCTGCTATATTTCACACAAAGCCTGTTTAACGAGCTTATGGCGCCGTGAACCTCTAATGGGGAACACCCATGCCGCTTAGGTGATCAGAGCAACGTTTTACCAAATGCGGCTTCGAAACACGAGGATCCATATAGATTTCATTAGCCCAATAAAGCACGAGGACTTCTACATATAATCAACACCTCACCCCACCAGGATTTGAACCCACGATCTTATAATTTTGACCGGGGAACGCTAACTCTGGGCCACTAGGACAATAAAAGCACTCCTAGACTCTGCTATATTTCACACAAAGCCTGTTCAACGAGATTATGGAGCTGTGAACCACTATAGGGAACCACCCGTGTCGCTTAGGTGATCAGAGCAACGTTTTACCCAATCCGGCCTTGAAACACGAGGATCCATATATATTTCATTCCCAATAAAGCATGCGGACTTCTACATATAATCAACACCTCAGCCCACCAGGATTCAAACCCATGATCTTATAATTGTGACCGGGGTATGCTACCTCTGGGCCACCAGGACAATAAAAGCAGTCCTAGACTCTACTATATATCAAACAAAGCCTATTCAACGACCTTATGTCGCCATGAACCTCTAATAGGGACCACCCGTGCCGCTTAGCTGATCAGTGCAACGTTTTACCAAATCCGGATTGGAAACACGAGGATCCATATATATTTCATTAGCCCAATAAAGCGCCCACTTCCTATAATCAACACTGACCACAGTTTTGAGCCACGATCATGGTGGCATTGAGAACACCACCTCACAGACCTGGGGACCGTAAATTACTGAGACTCCTACTATATTTCACTGGCCTGTTCAATGACATAGCGCCGTGAACCTCTAATGAGACCATCCGGTGATGCCGCTTAGGTGATCAGGCAACGTTTTGCCCAAATCCGGCTTGGAAACCACGAGGATCCGCCTTATTTCATTAGCCCAATAAAACGCGGGACTTTACCGCCTGTCACTTTCCTTTTACCAGGATTTGAACCCATGATCTTATAATTGGGACCGGGGAACGCTACCTCTGGGCCACCAGGACACTAAAAGCAGTCCTAGACGCTGTAATATTTCACCCAAAGCCTGTTGAACGAGCTTATGGCGCCGTGAACCTCTAATGGGGACCACCCGTGCCGCTTAGATGATCAGAGCAACGTTTTACCAAGTCCGGCTTCGAAAAACGAGGATCCATATATATTTCATTAGCCCAATAAAGCACGCTGACTTCTACATATAATCAACACCTCATCACAGGATTCCGAACCCACGATCTTACTATAACTATGACGAGGCAGCTACCTATGGGCCACCAGGACACTATAGCAGTCCTGAGTCTGTTATATTTCACACAAAAGCCTGTTCTAGCGAGCTTATGGCACGTGAAACCACTATGGTGACCGCCTGGTGCAGCGTTGATCAGGACAACGTTTACCAAAACCGGCAAATGCGAGGATCCATATATATTTCATTAGCCCGATAAAACGCGAATTCTACACATATATAATCAAGAACCTCACCCACCGGGATTTGAACCCACGATCATAATTGTGACCGGGGTATGCTATCTCTGGGCCAACAGGACAATAAAAGCAGTCCTAGACACTACTATATATCAAACAAAGCCTGTTCAACGACCTTATGGCGCCATGAACCTCTAATAGGGACCACCTGTGCCGCTTAGCTGACCAGAGCAACGTTTTACCAAATCGGGCTTGGAAACACGAGGATCCATATTATTTCATTAGCCCCAATAAAGCACGCGGACTTCTACATATAATCAACGCCTCACCCCACCAGGATTTGAAGCCACGATCATATAATTGTGACCGGGGAACGCTACCTCTGGGCCACCAGGACAATAAAAGCAGTCCTAGACTCTCCTATATTTCACACAAAGCCTGTTCAACGAGCTTATAGCGCCGTGAACCTCTAATGGGGACCATCCGTGCCGCTTAGGTGATCAGAGCAACGTTTTACCAAATCTGGCTTCGAAACACGAGGACCCATATATATTTCATTAACCCAATAAAGCACGCAGACTTCTACATATAATCAACACCTCACTCCACCAGGATTCGAACCCATGATCTTATAATTGTGACCGAGGAACGCTACCTATGGGCCACCAGGACAATAAAAGCAGTCCTAGACTCTGCTATATTTCACACAAAGCCTGTTCAACGAGCTTATGATGCTGTGAACCTCTAATGAGGACCATCCGTGCCGCTTAGGTGATCAGAGCAACGTTTTGCCAAATCCGGCTTCGAAACATGAGGATCCATATATATTTCATTAGCCCAATATAGCACGCGGACTTCTACATATAGTCAACACCTCACCCCATCAGGATTCGAACCCACGATCTTATAATTGTGACCGAGGAACGCTACCTATGGGCCACCAGGACACTCTAAGAAGTCCTAGACTCTGTTATATTTCACACAAAGCCTGTTCAAAGAGCTTATGGCACCGTGAACCACTATAGGGGACCACCCGTGCCGCTTAGGTGATCAGAGCAACGTTTTACCAAATCCGGCTTGGAAACACGAGGATCCATATATATTTCATTAGCCCAATTAAGCACGCGTACTTCTACATATAAACAACACCTCACCCCACCAGGATTTGAACCCACGATCTTATAATTGTGACCGGGGAACGCTACCTCTGGGCCACCAGGATAATAGAAGCAGTCCTAGACTCTGCTATATTTCACACAAAGCCTGTTCAACGAGCTTATGGCGCCGTGAACCGCTCATGGGGACCACCCGTGCCGCTTAGGTGAACAGAGCAACGTTTTACCAAATGCAGCTTCGAAACACGAGGATCCATATATATTTCATTAGCCCAAGTAAGCACGCGTACTTCTACCTATAAACAACACCTCACCCCACCAGGATTTGAACCCACAATCTTATAATTGTGACCGGGGAACGCTACCTCTGGGCCACCAGGAAAATAAAAGCAGTCCTAAACTCTGCTATATTTCACATTAAGCCTGTTCAACGAGCTTATGGCGCCGTGAACCTCTAATGGGGACCATCCGTGCCGCTTAGGTGATCAGAGCAACGTTTTACCAAATCCGGCTTCGAAACACGAGGATCCATATATATTTCATTAGCCCAATTAAGCACGCGGACTTCTACAGATAATCAACACCTCATCCCACCAGGATTCGAACCCACGATCTTATAACTGTGATCGAGGAACGCTACCTATGGGCCACCAGGACACTATAAGCAGTCCTAGAGTCTGTTATATTTCACACAAAGCCTGTTCAACAAGCTTATGGCACCGTGAACCACTATAGGTGACCACCCGTGTCGCTTAGGTGATCAGGACAACGTTTTACCAAATCCGGCTTGGAAACACGAGGATCCATATATATTTCATTTGCCCAATAAAGCACGCGGAATTCTACATATAATCAAGAACCTCACCCCACCAGGATTTGAACCCACGATCTTATAATTGTGACCGGGGAAAGCTACCTCTGGGCCACCAGGACAATAAAAGCAGTCCTAGACTCAGCTATATTTCACACAAAGCCTGTTTAACGAGCTTATGGCGCCGTGAACCTCTAATGGGGTCCACCCATGCCGCTTAGGTGATCAGAGCAACGTTTTACCAAATGCGGCTTCGAAACTCGAGGATCCATATATATTTCATTAGCCCAATAAAGCACGAGGACTTCAACATATTATCAACACCTCACCCCACCAGGATTTGAACCCACGAACTTATAATTGTGACTGGTGAACGCTACGTGTGGTCCACCAGGACAATAAAAGCAGTCCTAGACTCTGCTATATTTCACACAAAGCCTGTTTAACGAGCTTATGGCGCCGTGAACCTCTAATGGGGACCACCCATGCCGCTTAGGTGATCAGAGCAACGTTTTGCCAAATGCGGCTTCGAAACACGAGGATCCATATATATTTCATAAGCCCAATAAAGCACAAGGACTTCTACATATAATGAACACCTCACCCCACCAGGATTTGAACCCACGATCTTATAATTGTGACCGGGGAACGCTAACTCTGGGCCACCAGGACAATAAAAGCACTCCTATACTCTGCTATATTTCACACAAAGCCTGTTCAACGAGATTATGGAGCTGTGAACCACTATAGGGAACCACCCGTGTCGCTTAGGTGATCAGAGCAATGTTTTACCAAATCCTGCCTGGAAACACGAGGATCCATATATATTTCATTCCCAATAAAGCACGCGGACTTCTACATATAATCAACACCTCACCCCACCAGGATTCAAACCCATGATCTTATAATTGTGACCGGGGAACGCTACCTCTGGGCCACCAGGACAATAAAAGCAGTCCTAGACTCTCCTATATTTCACACAAAGCCTGTTCAACGAGCTTATAGCGCCGTGAACCTCTAATGGGGACCATCCGTGCCGCTTAGGTGATCAGAGCAACGTTTTACCAAATCCGGCGACGAAACACGAGGACCCATATATATTTCATTAACCCAATAAAGCACCCAGACTTCTACATATAATCAACACCTCACTCCACCAGGATTCGAACCCACGATCTTATAATTGTGACCGAGGAACGCTACCTATGGGCCACCAGGACAATAAAAGCAGTCTAGACTCTGCTATTCTAAAAGCCTTTTCCAACGAGCTTATGGCGCCGTGAACACTCTAATGGGGACAACCCCGTACCGCCCAGGTGATCAGAGCAACGTTTTACCAAATCCGGCTTCGAAACATGAGGATCCATATATATTTCATTAACCCAATAAAGCACGCAGACTTCTACATATAATCAACACCTCACCCCACCAGGATTCGAACCCACGATCTTATAATTGTGACCGAGGAACGCTACCTATGGGCCACCAGGACAATAAAAGCAGTCCTAGACTCTGCTATATTTCCCACAAAGCCTGTTCAACGAGCCTTTGGCGCTGTGAACCTCTAATGGGGACCATCCGTGCCGCTTAGGTGATCAGAGCAACGTTTTACCAAATCCGGCTTGGAAACACGAGGATCCATATATATTTCATTAGCCCAATAAAGCACGCGGACTTCAACATATAATCAACGCCTCACCCCACCAGGATTTGAACCCACGATCTTATAATTGTGACCGAGGAACGCTACCTATGGGCCACCAGGACACTATAAGCAGTCCTAGAGTCTGTTATATTTCACACAAAGCCTGTTCAACGAGCTTATGGCACCGTGAACCACTATAGGTGACCACCCGTGACGCTTAGGTGATCAGGACAACGTTTTACCAAATCCGGCTCGGAAACACGAGGATCCATATATATTTCATTAGCCCAATAAAGCACGCGGAACTCTACATATAATCAAGAACCTCACCCCACCAGGATTTGAACCCACGATCTTATAATTGTGACCGGGGAAAACTACCTCTGGGCCACCAGGACAATAAAAGCAGTCCTAGACTCTGCTATATTTCACACAAAGCCTGTTTAACGAGCTAATGGCGCCGTGAACCTCTAATGGGGACCACCCGTGCCGCTTAGATGATCAGAGCAACGTTTTACTAAATGCGGCTTCGAAACACGAGGATCCATATATGTTTCATTAGCCTAATAAAGCACGCGGACTTCAACATATAATCAACACCTCACCCCACCAGGATTTGAACCCACGAACTTATAATTGTGACTGGGGAACGCTACCTGTGGTCCACCAGGACAATAAAAGCAGTCCTAGACTCTGCTATATTTCACACAAAGCCTGTTTAACGAGCTTATGGCGCCGTGAACCTCTAATGGGGACCACCCATGCCGCTTAGGTGATCAGAGCAACGTTTTACCAAATGCGGGTGCGAAACACGAGGATTCATATATATTTCATTAGCCCAATAAAGCACGAGGACTTCTACATATAATCAACACCTCTCCCCACCAGGATTTGAAACCACGATCTTATAATTGTGACCGGGAAACGCTAACTCTGGGCCACCAGGACAATAAAAGCACTCCAAGACTCTGCTATATTTCACACAAAGCCTGTTCAACGAGATTATGGAGCTGTGAACCACTATAGGGAACCACGCGTGTCGCTTAGGTGATCAGAGCAATGTTTTACCAAATCCGGCCTGGAAACACGAGGATCCATATATATTTCATTCCCAATAAAGCACGCGGACTTCTACATATAATCAACACCTCACCCCACCAGGATTCAAACCCATGATCTTATAATTGTGACCGGGGTATGCTACCTCTGGGCCACCAGGACAATAAAAGCAGTCCTAGACTCTACTATATATCAAACAAAGCCTGTTCAACGACCGTATGGCGCCATGAACCTCTAATAGGGACCACCCGTGCCGCTTAGCTGATCAGAGCAACGTTTTACCAAATCCGGCTTGGAAACACGAGGATCCATATATATTTCATTAGCCCAATAAAGCACGGACTTCTACATATAATCAATCCCTCACCCCACGAGGATTTGAAGCCACGATCTTATAATTGTGACCGGGGAACGCTACCTCTGGGCCACCAGGACAATAAAAGCAGTCCTAGACTCTCCTATATTTCACACAAAGCCTGTTCAACGAGCTTATAGCGCCGTGAACCTCTCATGGGGACCACCCGTGCCGCTTATGTGATTAGAGCAACGTTTTACCAAATGCGGCTTCGAAACACGAGGATCCATATATATTTCATTAGCCCAATAAAGCACGCGGACTTCTACATATAATCAACACCTCACCCCACCGGGATTCAGACGTCTTATAATTGGCGACCAGGCGCTGCCTATGGCCACCAGGACACTACTAAAATTCCTAGACTCTGCTATATTTCACACAAAGCCTGTTCAACGAGCTTATGGCGCTGTGAACCACTATAGGGGACCACCCGTGCAGCTTAGGTGATCAGAGCAACGTTTTACCAAATGTGGCTTCGAAACACGAGGATCCATATATATTTCATTAGCCCAATAATGCACGCGGACTTCTTCATATAATCAACACCTCACCCCACCAGGATTCGAACCCACGATCTTCTAATTGTGACCGTGGAGCGCTACCTCTGGGCCACCAGGACAATAAAAGCAGTCCTAGACTCTGCTATATTTCACACAAAGCCTGTTCCAGCGGGCTTATGTGCCGTGAACCTCTCATGGGACCACCCGTGCCGCTTAGGTGAACACAGCAACGTTTTACCAAATGCAGCTTCGAAACACGAGGATCCATATATATTTCATTAGCCCAATAAAGCACGCGGACTTCTACATATAATCAACGCCTCACCCCACCAGGATTTGAATCCACGATCTTATAATTGTGACCGGGAACTCTACCTCTGGGCCACTAGGACAATAAAAGCAGTCCTATACTCTCCTATATTTCAAACAAAGCCTGTTCAACGAGCTTATAGCGCCGTGAACCTCTCATGGGGACAGCATGCGGCAAATTGATCAGAGCAACGTTTTACCACATGCGGCATCAAAACACGAGGATCCATATATATTTCATTAGCCCAATAAAGCACGCGGACTTCTACATATAATCAATACCTCACCCCACCAGGATTCGAACCCACGCTCTTCTAATTGTGACCGGGGAACGCTACCTCTGGGCCACCAGGACAATAAAAGCAGTCCTAGACTCTGCTATATTTCACACAAAGCCTGTTCAACGAGCCTTTGGCGCTGAGAACCTCTAATGGGGACCATCCGTGCCGCTTAGGTGATCAGAGCAACGTTTTACCAAATCCGGCTTCGAAACACGAGGATCCATATATATTTCATTAGCCCAATTAAGCACGCGGACTTCTACAGATAATCAAAACCTCATCCCACCAGGATTCGAACCCACGATCTTATAACTGTGACCGAGGAACGCTACCTATGGGCCACCAGGACACTATAAGCAGTCCTAGAGTCTGTTATATTTCACACAAAGCCTGTTCAACGAGCTTATGGCACTGTGAACCTCTAATGGGGACCACACGTGCCGCTTAGATGACCAGAGCCAAGTTTTACCAAATCCGACTTCGAAACACGAGGATCCATATATATTTCTTTAGCCCAATAAAGCACGTGCTCTTCAACATATAATCAACACCTCACCCCACCAGGATTCGAATGCACGATCTTACAATTGTGACCCGGGAACGCTACCTCTGGGCCACCAGGACAATAAAAGCAGTCCTAGACTCTGCTATATTTCACACAAAGCCTGTTCAACGAGCTATGGCGCCGTGAACCTCTAATGGGGACCACCCGTGCCGCTTAGGTGATCAGAGCAACGTTTTACCAAATGCGGCTTCGAAACACGAGGATCCATATATGTTTCATTAGCCTAATAAAGCACGCGGACTTCAATATATAATCAACACCTCACCCCACCAGGATTTGAACCCACGAACTTATAATTGTGACTGGGGAACACTACCTGTTGTCCACCAGGACAATAAAAGCAGTCCTATACTCTGCTATATTTCACACAAAGCCTGTTTAACGAGCTTATGGCGCCGTAAACCTCTAATGGGGACCACCCATGCTGCTTAGGTGATCATAGCAACGTTTTACCAAATGCGGCTTCGAAACACGAGGATCCATATATATTTCATTAGCCCAATAAAGCACGAGGACTTCTACATATAATCAACACCTCACCCCACCAGGATTTGAACCCACGATCTTATAATTGTGACCGGGGACCGCTAACTCTGGGCCACCAGGACAATAAAAGCACTCCTAGACTCTGCTATATTTCACACAAAGCCTGTTCAACGAGATTATGGAGCTGTGAACCACTATAGGGAACCACCCGTGTCGCTTAGGTGATCAGAGCAATGTTTTACCAAATCCGGCCTGGAAACACGAGGATCCATATATATTTCATTCCCAATAAAGCACGCTGACTTCTACATATAATCAACACCTCATCCCACCAGGATTCAAACCCATGATCTTATAATTGTGACCAGGGTATGCTACCTCTGGGCCACCAGGACAATAAAAGCAGTCCTAGACTCTACTATATATCAAACAAAGCCTGTTCAACGACCTTATGGCGCCATGAACCTCTAAAAAGGGACCACCCGTGCCGCTTAGCTGATCAGAGCAACGTTTTACCAAATCCGGCTTGGAAACACGAGGATCCATATATATTTCATTAGCCCAATAAAGCACGTGGACTTTTACATATAATCAACACCTCACCCTACCAGGATTTGAACCCACGATCTTATAATTGTGACCAGGTAACGCTACCTCTGGGCCACTAGGACAATAAAAGCAGTCCTAGACTCTCCTATATTTCACACAAAGCCTGTTCAACGAGCTTATCGCGCAGTGAACCTCTAATGGGACCATCCGTGCCAGCAGGTGATCAGAGCATGTTTTACCAAATCGGCTGAAACATGAGGATCCATATATATTTCATTAATATCAAAGCCGCAGCGGACTTCTGCATATAATCAACACCTCACCCCACAGGATTCGAACCCACGATCTTATAATGGTATGTGACCCGAGGCGCTATCTATGGGCCTGGGGCCTGTAAAGTCCTAGACCGTTATATTTCACTAAGCCTGTTCCAAGAGCTTATGGCACTAATGAACCACTATGAGGACACCCGTGCGCTTAGGTGATCAGAGCAACGTTTTTACCGTCCGGCTTGAAACACGAGGATCCATATATATTTCATTAGCCCAAAAAAGGACGCGGACTTCTACATATAATCAACACCTCACCCCTCCAGGATTTGAACCCACGATCCTATAATTGTGACCGGAGAACGCTACCTCTGGGCCACCAGGACAATAAAAGCAGTCCTAGACTCTGCTATATTTCACACAAAGCCTGTTCAACGAGCTTATGGCGCGTGAACCTCTAATTGGGGACCACCCTTGCCGCTTAGGTGATCAGAGCAACGTTTTACCAAATCCGGCTTGGAAACACGAGGATCCATATATATTTCATTAGCCCAATAAAGCACGCGACTTCTACATATAATCAACACCTCACCCCACCAGGATTTGAACCCGCGATCTTATAATTGTGACCGGGGAACGCTACCTCTGGGCCACCAGGACAATAAAAGCAGTCCTAGACTCTGCTATATTTCACACAAAGCCTGTTCAACGAGCTTATGGCGCCGTGAACCTCTAATGGGGACCACCCGTGCCGCTTAGGTGATCAGAGCAACGTTTTACCAAATCCGGCTTGGAAACACGAGGATCCATATATATTTCATTAGCCCAATAAAGCACGCGGACTTCTACATATAATCAACACCTCACCTCACCAGGATTTGAACCCACGATCTTATAATTGTGACCGGGGAACGCTACCTCTGGGCCACCAGGACAATAAAAGCAGTCCTAGACTCTGCTATATTTCACACAAAGCCTGTTCAACGAGCTTATGGCGCCGTGAACCTCTAATGGGGACCACCCGTGCACTTAGGTGATCAGAGCAACGTTTTACCAAATGCAGCTTCGAAACACGAGGATCCATATATATTTCATTAGCCCAATAAAGCACGCGGACTTCTCATATAATTAACACCTCACCTCACCAGGATTCGAACCCACGATCTTCTAATTGTGACCTGGGAACGCTACCTCTGGGCCACCAGGACACTAAAAGCAGTCCTAGACTCTGTTATAATTCACACAAAGCCTGTTCAACGAGCTTATGGCACTGTGAACCTCTAATGGGGACCACACGTGCCGCTTAGATGACCAGAGCAAAGTTTTACCAAATCCGACTTCGAAACACGAGGATCCATATATATTTCTTTAGCCCAATAAAGCACGTGCTCTTCAACATATAATCAACACCTCACCCCACCAGGATTCGAATCCACGATCTTATAATTGTGACCGGGGAACGCTACCTCTGGGCCACCAGGACAATAAAAGCAGTCCTAGACTCTGCTATATTTCACACAAAACCTGTTCAACGAGCTTATGGCGCTGTGAACCAATATAGGGAACCACCCGTGTCGCTTAGGTGATCAGAGCAATGTTTTACCAAATCCGGCTTGGAAACACGAGGATCCATATATATTTCCTTAGCCCAATAAAGCACGCGGACTTCTACATATAATCAACACCTCACCACCACCAGGATTTGAACCCAAGATCTTATAATTGTGACCGGGGAACGCTATCTCTGGGCCACCAGGACAATAAAAGCAGTCCTAGACTCTGCTATATTTCACACAAAGCCTGTTCAAAGAGCTTATGGCGCCATGAACCTCTAATGGGGACCACCCGTGCCGCTTAGGTAATCATAACAACGTTTTACCAAATGGGGTTTCGAAACACGAGGATCCAAATATATTTCATTAGACCAATAAAGCACGCGGACTTCTTCGTATAATCAACACCTCACCTCACCAGGATTCGAATCCACGATCTTATAATTGTGACCGGGGAACGCTACCTCTGGGCCACCAGGACAATAAAAGTAGTCCTAGACTCTGCTATATTTCACACAAAACCTGTTCAACGAGCTTATGGCGCTGTGAACCACTATAGGGAACCACCCGTGTCGCTTAGGTTATCAGAGCAATGTTTTACCAAATCCGGCTTGGAAACACGAGGATCCATATATATTTCATTAGCCCAATAAAGCAAGCGGACTTCTACATATAATCAACACCTCACCACCACCAGGATTTGAACCCACGATCTTATAATTGTGACCGGGGAACGCTACCTCTGGGCCATCAGGACACTAAAAGCAGTCCTAGACTCTGTTATATTTCACACAAACCCTGTTCAACGAGCTTATGGTGCCGTGAACCTCTAATGGAGACCACCCGTGACACTTAGGTGATCAGAGCAACGTTTTTATCAAATGCAGCTTCGAAACATGAGGATCCATATATATTTCATTAGCCCAATAAAGCACGCGCAGTTCTTCATATAATCAACACTTCACCCCACCAGGATTCGAACCCACGATCTTATAATTGTGACTGGGGAACGCTACCTCTGGGCCACCAGGACAATAAAAGCAGTCCTAGACTCTGCTATATTTCACACAAAACCTGTTCAACGAGCTTATGGCGCTGTGAACCAATATAGGGAACCACCCGTGTCGCTTAGGTGATCAGAGCAATGTTTTACCAAATCCGGCTTGTAAACAGGAGGATCCATATATATTTCATTAGCCCAATAAAGCACGCGGACTTCTACATATAATCAACACCTCACCACCACCAGGATTTGAACCCACGATCATATAATTGTGACCGGGGAACGCTATCTCTGGGCCACCAGGACAATAAAAGCAGTCCTAGACTCTGCTATATTTCACACAAAGCCTGTTCAAAGAGCTTATGGCGCCATGAACCTCTAATGGGGACCACCCGTGCCGCTTAGGTAATCATAACAACGTTTTACCAAATGGGGTTTCGAAACACGAGGATCCATATATATTTCATTAGCCCAATAAAGCACACGGACTTCTACATATAATCAACACCTCACCACCACCAGGATTTGAACCCACGATCTTATAATTGTGACCAGGGAACGCTACCTCTGGGCCATCAGGACACTAAAAGCAGTCCTAGACTCTGTTACATTTCACACAAAGCCTGTTCAACGAGCTGCATGTAAACACTATAGGAACCAATTCGTCGCTTTTTTAGGTGATCAGAGCAACGTTTTACCAAATGCGGCTTCGAAACACGAGGACCATATATATTTCATTAGCCCAATAAAGCACGCGGACTTCTACATATAATCAACGCCTCACCCCACCAGGATTTGAAGCCACGATCTTATAATGTGACCGGGGAACGCTACCTCTGGGCCAACAGGACAATAAAAGCATTCGTGGGCTCTGCTACATATCACACAAAGCCTGTTCAACGAGCTTATGGCGCTGTGAACCTCTAATGGAGACCACCCGTGACACTTAGGTGATCAGAGCAACGTTTTTATCAAATGCAGCTTCGAAACATGAGGATCCATATATATTTCATTAGCCCAATAAAGCACGCGCAGTTCTTCATATAATCAACACTTCACCCCACCAGGATTCGAACCCACGATCTTATAATTGTGACTGGGGAACGCTACCTCTGGGCCACCAGGACAATAAAAGCAGTCCTAGGCTCTGCTATATTTCACACAAAACCTGTTCAACGAGCTTATGGCGCTGTCAACCACTATAGGGAACCACCCGTGTCGCTTAGGTGATCAGAGCAATGTTTTACCAAATCCGGCTTGGAAACACGATGATCCATATATATTTCATTAGCCAAATAAAGCACACGGTCTTCTACATATAATCAACACCTCATCACCACCAGGATTTGAACCCACGATCTTATAATTGTGACCAGGGAACGCTACCTCTGGGCCCTCAGGACACTAAAAGCAGTCCTAGACTCTGTTACATTTCACACAAAGCCTTATCCAATTCAGCCATGGCGCCGCAGAACCTCTACGAAATTCACCCGCAGTTAAGCTGAAAGGATCAGGAGCAACGTTTTACTCAACATTGAAACACGAGGATCCATATATATTTCATTAGCCCAATAAAGCACGCGCACTTCTTCATATAATCAACACCTCACCCCACCAGGATTCGAACCCACGATCTTATAATTGTGACTGGGGAACGCTACCTCTGGGCCACCAGGACACTAAAAGCAGTCCTAACTCTGTTATATTTCACACAAAGCATTTTCAACGAGCTTATGGCGCTGTGAACCTCTTATGGGGACCACCCGGGCCGCTTAGGTGATCAGAGCAACGTTTTACCAAATCCGGCTTCGAAACACGAGGATGCATATATATTTCATTAGCCCAATAAATCACGCGGACTTCTACATATAATCAACACCTCATCCCACCAGGATTCGAACCCACGATCTTATAATTGTGACCGGGGAACACTACCTCTGGGCCATCAGTACACTAAAAGCAGTCCTAGACTCGGTTATATTTCACACAAAGCCTGTTCAACGAGCTTATGGCGCCGTGAATCTCTAATGGGGACCACCCATGCCGCTTAGGTGATCAGAGCAATGTTTTACCAAATCCGGCTTCGAAACACGAGGATCCATATATATTTCATTAGCCCAATAAAGCACGCGGATTTCTACATATAATCAACACCTCACCCCACCAGGATTCAAACCAACGATCTTATAATAGTGACCGGGGAATGCTACCTCTGGGCCACCAGGACACTAAAAGCAGTCCTAGACTCTGCTATATTTCACACAAAGCCTGTTCAACGAGCTTATGGCGCCGTGAACCTCTAATGGGGACCATCCTTGCCGCTTAGGCGATCAGAGCAACGTTTTACCAAATCCGGCTTCGAAACACGAGGATCCATCTATATTTCATTAGCCCAATAAAGCACGCGGACTTCTACATATAATCAACACCTCACCCCACCAGGATTCGAACCCACGATCATATAACTGTGACCGAGGAACGCTACCTATGGGCCACCAGGACACCATAAGCAGTCCTAGACTCTGTTATATTTCACACAAAGCCTGTTCAACGAGCTTATGGCACCGTGAACCACTAGAGGAGACCACCCGTGCCGCTTAGGTGATCAGGGCAACTTTTTACCAAATCCGGCTTGGAAACACGAGGATCCATATATATTTCATTAGACCAATAAAGCAAAGCACGCGGACTTCTACATATAATCAACACCTCACCCCACCAGGATTCAAACCAACGATCTTATAATAGTGACCCGCGAACGCTACCTCTGGGCCACCAGGACACTAAAAGCAGTCCTAGTCTCTGCTATATTTCACACAAAGCCTGTTCAACGAGCTTATGGCACCGTGAACCACTATAGGGGACCACCCGTGCTGCTTAGGTGATCAGGGCAATGTTTTACAAAATCCAACTTGGAAACACGAGGATCCATATATTAGCCCAATAAAGCACGCGGACTTCTACATATAATCAACACCTCACCCCACCAGGATTTGAACCCACGATCTTATAATTGTGACCGGGGAATGCTACTTCAGGGCCACCAGGACAATAAAAGCAGTCCTAGACTCTGCTATATTTCACACAAAGCCTGTTTAACGAGCTAATGGCGCCGTGAACCTCTAATGGGGACCACCCGTGCCGCTTAGATGATCATAACAACGTTTTACCAAATGGGGTTTCCAAACACGAGGATCCAAATATATTTCATTAGACCAATAAAGCACGTGGACTTCTACATATAATCAACACCTCACCCCACCAGGATTTGAACCCACGATCTTATAATTGTGACCTGGGAACGCTACCTCTGGGCCACCAGGACACTAAAAGCAGTCCTAGACTCTGTTATATTTCACACAGAGCCTGTTCAACGAGCTTATGGCGCCGTGAACCTCTTATGGGGACCACCCGGGCCGCTTAGGTGATCAGAGCAACGTTATACCAAATCCGGCCTCGAAACACGAGGATCCATATATATTTCATTAGCCCAATAAAGCATGCGCACTTCTTCATATAATCAACACCTCACCCCACCACGATTCGAACCCACGATCTTGGGGGTGGCAGGCCGAGACGCTGCCTCTGAGCCCACCAGGATACTAAAAGCAGTCCTAGACTCTGTTGTATTTCACACAAAGCCTGTTCAACGACCTTATGGCGCCGTGAACCTCTAATGGGGACTACCCGTATCACGTAGGTGGTCAGAGTAACGTTTTACCAAATCCGGCTTCGAAACAAGAGGATCCATATATATTTCATTAGCCAAATAAAGCACGCGGACTTCTACATACAATCAGCACCTCATCACAGGATTTGAAGCCACAATCTTATAATTGTGACCGGGGAACGTTACCTCTGGGCCACCAGGACAATAAAAGCAGTCCTAGACTCTCCTATATTTCACACAAAGCCTGTTCAACGAGCTTATGGCGCTGTGAACCTCTAATGGGGACAACCAAGCATGGGTGATCAGGCAATGTTTTAATCTGGCTTGAAACACGAGGATCCATATATGTTTCGTGGCCCAATAAAGCCTTGTGGGACTTCTACATATAATCAACACCTCACCCCACCAGGATTCAAACCAACGATCTTATAATAGTGACCGGGGAACGCTACCTCTGGGCCACCAGGACACTAAAAGCAGTCCTAGACTCTCCTATATTTCACACAAAGCCTCTTCAACGAGCTTATGGCGCCGTGAACCTCTAATGGGGACCACCCTGGCCGCTTACGTGATCAGAGCAACGTTTTCCCAAATCCGGCTTGGAAACACGAGGATCCATATATATTTCATTAGCCCAATAAAGTACGCGGACTTCTACATATAATCAACACCTCACCCCACCATGATTCGAACCCACAATCTTTTAATTGTGACCAGGGAACGCTACCTGTGGACCACCAGGACACTAAAAGCAGTCCTAGACTCTGTTATATTTCACACAAAGCCTGTTCAACGAGCTTATAGCGCCGTGAACCTCTAATGGGGACCACCTGTGCTGCTTAGGTGATCAGTGCAACGTTTTCCCAAATCCAGCTTGGAAACACGAGGATCCATATATATTTCATTAGCCCAATAAAGTATGCAGACTTCTACATATAATCAACACCTCACCCCACCAGAATTTGAACCTACAATCTTATAATTGTGACCAGGGAACGCTACCTGTGGACCACCAGGACACTAAAAGCAGTCCTAGACTCTGTTATATTTCACACAAAGCCTGTTCAACGAGCTTATGGCGCCGTGAACCTCTAATGGGGACCACCCGTCCTGCTTAGGGGATCAGAGCAACGTTTTACCAAATGCAGCTTCGAAACACAAGGATCCATATATATTTCATTAGCCCAATAAAGCATGCGGACTTCTTCATATAATCAACACCTCACCTCACCAGGATTCGAATCCACGATCTTATAATTGTGACCGGAGAACGCTACCTCTGGGCCATCAGGACACTAAAAGCAGTCCTAGACTCTGTTATATTTCACACAGAGCCTGTTCAACGAGCTTATGGTGCCGTGAACCTCTAGTGTAGACCACCCGTGCCACTTAGGTGATCAGAGCAATGTTTTACCAAATGCAGCTTCGAAACGCGAGGATCCATATATATTTCATTAGCCCAATAAAGCACGCGGACTTCTACATATAATCAACACCTCACCCCACCAGGATTCAAAACAACGATCTTATAATAGTGACCGGGGAACGCTGCCTCTGGGCCACCAGGTCACTAAAAGCAGTCCTAGACTCTTCTATATTTCACACAAAGCCTGTTCAACGAGCTTATGGCGCCGTGAACCTCTAATGGGGACCACTCGGGCCGCTTGGGTGATCAGAGCAAAGTTTTACCAAATGCGGATTCGAAACACGAGGATCCATATATATTTCATTAGCCCAATAAAGAACACAGACTTCTTCATATAATCAACACCTCACCCCACCAGGATTCGAACCCACGATCTTATAATTGTGACCGGGGAACGCTACCTCTGAGTCACCAGGACACTATACACAGTCCTAGATTCTGTTATATTTCACACAAAGCCTGTTCAACGAGCTTATGGCACGGTGAACCACTATAGGGGACCACCCGTGCCGCTTAGGTGATCAGAGCAACGTTTTATCAAATCCGGCTTGAAACCGAGATCATATATATTTCATTAGCCCAATAAAACGCAGCGGGACTTCTACATATAATCAACACCTCACCACCGCAAGGTTGAACCCGATCTTATAATTGAGCCCGAGGCAGCTATCTGGGCCACCAGGACAATAAAGCAGTCCTAGACTCTGCTATATTTCACACAAAGCCTGTTCAAAGAGCTTATGGCGCCATGAACCTCTAATGGGGACCACCCGTGCCGCTTAGGTAATCATAACAACGTTTTACCAAATGGGGTTTCGAAACACGAGGATCCAAATATATTTCATTAGACCAATAAAGCACGCGGACTTCTTCGTATAATCAACACCTCACCTCACCAGGATTCGAATCCACGATCTTATAATTGTGACCGGGGAACGTTACCTCTGGGCCACCAGGACAATAAAAGCAGTCCTAGACTCTGCTATATTTCACACAAAACCTGTTCAACGAGCTTATGGCGCTGTGAACCACTATAGGGAACCACCCGTGTCGCTAAGGTGATCAGAGCAATGTTTTACCAAATCCGGCTTGGAAACACGAGGATCCATATATATTTCATTAGCCCAATAAAGCACGTGGACTTCTACATATAATCAACACCTCACCACCACCAGGATTTGAACCCATGATCTTATAATTGTGACCGGGGAACGCTACCTCTGGGCCATCAGGACACTAAAAGCAGTCCTAGACTCTGTTATATTTCACACAAAGCCTGTTCAACGAGCTTATGGTGCCGTGAAGCTCTAATGGAGACCACCCGTGACACTTAGGTGATCAGAGCAACGTTTTTATCAAATGCAGCTTTGAAACACGAGGATCCATATATATTTCATTAGCCCAATAAAGCACGTGCAGTTCTTCATATAATCAACACTTCACCCCACCAGGATTCGAACCCACGATCTTATAATTGTGACTGGGGAACGCTACCTCTGGGCCACCAGGACAATAAAAGCAGTCCTAGACTCTGCTATATTTCACACAAAACCTGTTCAACGAGCTTATGGCGCTGTGAACCACTATAGGGAACCACCCGTGTCGCTTAGGTGATCAGAGCAATGTTTTACCAAATCCGGCTTGGAAACACGATGATCCATATATATTTCATTAGCCCAATAAAGCACACGGACTTCTACATATAATCAACACCTCACCACCACCAGGATTTGAACCCACGATCTTATAATTGTGACCAGGGAACGCTACCTCTGGGCCATCAGGACACTAAAAGCAGTCCTAGACTCTGTTACATTTCACACAAAGCCTGTTCAACGAGCTTATGGCGCCGTGAACCTCTAATGGGGACCACCCGTGCTGCTTAGGTGATCAGAGCAACGTTTTACCAAATGCAGCTTCGAAACACAAGGATCCATATATATTTCATTAGCCCAATAAAGCATGCGGATTTCTTCATATAATCAACACCTCACCTCACCAGGATTCGAATCCACGATCTTAGAATTGTGACCGGGGAACGCTACCTCTGGGCCATCAGGACACTAAAAGCAGTCCTAGACTCTGTTGTATTTCACACAGAGCCTGTTCAACGAGCTTATGGTGCCGTGAACCTCTAATGGGGACCACACGTGCTGCTTAGGTGATCAGAGCAACGTTTTCCCAAATGCAGCTTCGAAACATGAGGATCCATATATATTTCATTAGCCCAATAAAGCACGCGGACTTCTTCATATAATTAACACCTCACCTCACCAGGATTCGAACCCACGATCTTCTAATTGTGACCTGGGAACGCTACCTCTCGGCCACCAGGACACTAAAAGCAGTCCTAGACTCTGTTATAATTCACACAAAGCCTGTTCAACGAGCTTATGGCACTGTGAACCTCTAATGGGGACCACACGTGCCGCTTAGATGACCAGAGCCAAGTTTTACCAAATCCGACTTCGAAACACGAGGATCCATATATATTTCTTTAGCCCAATAAAGCACGTGCTCTTCAACATATAATCAACACCTCACCCCACCAGGATTCGAATGCACGATCTTACAATTGTGACCCGGGAACGCTACCTCTGGGCCACCAGGACAATAAAAGCAGTCCTAGACTCTGCTATATTTCACACAAAACCTGTTCAACGAGCTTATGGCGCTGTGAACCAATATAGGGAACCACCCGTGTCGCTTAGGTGATCAGAGCAATGTTTTACCAAATCCGGCTTGGAAACACGAGGATCCATATATATTTCATTAGCCCAATAAAGCACGCGGACTTCTACATATAATCAACACCTCACTACCACCAGGATTTGAACCCATGATCTTATAATTGTGACCGGGGAACGCTATCTCTGGGCCACCAGGACAATAAAAGCAGTCCTAGACTCTGCTATATTTCACACAAAGCCTGTTCAAAGAGCTTATGGCGCCATGAACCTCTAATGGGGACCACCCGTGCCGCTTAGGTAATCATAACAACGTTTTACCAAATGGGGTTTCGAAACACGAGGATCCAAATATATTTCATTAGACCAATAAAGCATGCGGACTTCTTCGTATAATCAACACCTCACCTCACCAGCATTCGAATCCACGATCTTATAATTGTGACCGCGGAACGCTACCTCTGGGCCACCAGGACAATAAAAGCCGTCCTAGACTCTGCTATATTTCACACAAAGCCTTTTCAGCGAGCTTATGGCGCAGTGAACCTCTAATGGGGACCACCCGTGCCGCTTATGTGATCAGAGCAACGTTTTACCAAATCCGGCTTGGAAACACGAGGATCCATATATATTTCATGAGCCCAATAAAGCACTCGGACTTCTATATATAATCAACACCTCCACCACCACCAGGTTGAACCCATGATCTTATAATTGTGACCGGGGAACGCTACCTCTGGGCCATCAGGACACTAAAAGCAGTCCTAGACTCTGTTATATTTCACACAAAGCCTGTTCAACGAGCTTATGGTGCCATGAACCTCTAATGGAGACCACCCGTGACACTTAGGTGATCAGAGCAACGTTTTTCTCAAATGCAGCATCGAAACATGAGGATCCATATATATTTAATTAGCCCAATAAAGCACGCGCAGTTCTTCATATAATCAACACTTCACCCCACCAGGATTCGAACCCACGATCTTATAATTGTGACCGGGGAACGCTACTCTCTGGGCCACCAGGACAATAAAAGTAGTCCTAGACCTCAGTTGTTTCACATACACAGCCTGTTCAACGAGCTTATGGCGCTGAACCTCTAATGGGACCACCTGTGTTAAGTTTAGGGTGGATCAGGACCAACATTTTACCAAATGCGGCTTCAAAACAAGAAGGATCCATATATATTTCATTAGCCCAATAAAGCACGTGGACTTCTACATTTAATCAACACCTCACCCCACCAGGATTTGAACCCACGATCTTATAATTGTGACCGGGGAACGCTACCTCTGGGCCACCAGGACAATAGAAGCAGTCCTAGACTCTGCTATATTTCACACAAAGCCTGTTCAACGAGCTTATGGCGCCGTGAACCTCTGATGGGGACCACCCATGCGGCTTAGGTGATCGGAGCAACGTTTTACCAAATGCGGCTTCGAAGCACGAGGATCCATATATATTTCATTAGCCCAATAAAGCACGCGGACTTCTTCATATAATCAACACCTCACCCCACCAGGATTCGAACCCACGATCTTCTAATTATGACCGGGGAACGCTACCTCTGGCTCACCAGGAGACTAAAAGCATTCCTAGACTCTCCTATATTTCACACAAAGCCTGTTCAACGAGCTTATGGCGCCGTGAACCTCTAATGGGGACCACCCGTGCCGCTTAGGTAATCAGAGCAACGTTTTACCAAATGCGGCTTCGAAACCCGAGGATCCATATATTTTTCATTAGCCCAATAAAGCACGCAGACTTCTACATATAATCAACACCTCACCCCACCAGCATTTGAACCCACGATCTTATAATTGTGATCGGGGAATGCTACCTCTGGGCCACCAGGACAATAAAAGCAGTCCTAGACTCTGCTATGTTTCACACAAAGCCTGTTCAACGAGTTTATGGCGCCGTGAACCTCTAATGGGGACCACCCGTGCCGCTTAGGTGATCAGAGCAACGTTTTACCAAATGTGGCTTCGAAACCCGAGGATCCATATATATTTCATTAGACCATTAAAGCATGCGGACTTCTACATGTAATCAACACCTCACCCCACCAGGATTTGAACCAACGATCTTATAATTGTGACCGGGGAACGCTACCGCTGGGCCACCAGGACAATAAAAGCAGTCCTAGACTCTGCTATATTTCACACAAAGCCTGTTCAACGAGCTTATGGCGCCGTGAACCTCTAATGGGGACCACCCATGCTGTTTAGGTGACTAGAGCAACGTTTTACCAAATGCGGCTTCGAAACACGAGGATCCATATATATTTCATTAGCCCAATAAAGCACGCTCACTTCTTCATATAATCAACAACACACCCCACCAGGACTCGAACCCAAGATCTTCTAATTGTGACCGGGGAACGCTACCTCTGGGCCACCAGGACACTAAGAGCAGTCCTAGACTCTGCTATAATACACACAAAGCCTGTTCAACGAGCTTATGGCGCCATGAACCTCTAATGGGGACCACCCGTGCCGCTTAGGTGATCAGACCAACCTTTTACTAAATGCGGCTTCGAAACAAGAAGGATCCATATATATTTCATTAGCCCAATAAAGCACGCGGACTTCTACATATAATCAACACCTCACCCCACCAGGGTTCAAACCCACGATCTTATAATTGTGACCGGGGTATGCTACCTCTGGGCCACCACGATAATAAAAGCAGTTCTAGACTCTGCTATATTTCACACAAAGCCTGTTCAACGAGCTTATGGCGCCGTGAACCTCTAATGGGGACCACCCGTGCCGCTTAAGTGATCAGGGCAACGTTTTACCAAATCTGGCTTCGAAACACGAGGATCCATATATATTTCATTAACCCAATAAGGCACGCGGACTTCTACATATAATCAACACCTCACCCCACCAGGATTTGAACCCACAATCTTATAATTGTGACCGGGGGACGCTAACTCTGGGCCACCAGGACAATAAAAGCAGTCCTAGACTCTGCTATATTTCACACATAGTTCGTTCAACGAAGCTTATGGCGCCATGAAACCTAATGGGGACCACCCGCGTTGCTTAGGTGATTAGACCAACATTTTACCAAATGCGTCAAACAAGAAGGATCCATATATATTTCCATTAGCCCAATAAAGCACGCGGACTTCAACATATAATCAACACCTCACCCCACCAGGATTTGAACCCACGATCTTATAATTGTGACCGGGGAACGCTACCTCTGGGCCACCAGGACAATAAAAGCAGTCCTAGACTGCTATATTTCACACAAAGCCTGTTCAACGAGCTTATGGCGCCGTGAACCTCTAATGGGGACCCCCCGTGCCCCTTAGGTGATCAGAGCAACGTTTTACCAAATGTGGCTTCGAAACCCGATGATCCATATATATTTCATTAGACCATTAAAGCACGCGGACTTCAACATATAATCAACGCCTCACCCCACCAGGATTTGAACCCACGATCTTATAATTGTCACCGGGGAACGCTACCTCTGGGCCACCAGGACAATAAATGCAGTCCTATACTCTGCTATGTTTCACACAAAGCCTGTTCAACGAGCTTATGGCGCCGTGTACCTCTAATGGGGACCACCCGTGCCGCTTAGGTGATCAGAGCAACGTTTTACCAAATGTGGCTTCGAAACCCGAGGATCCATATATATTTCATTAGACCATTAAAGCACGCGGACTTCTACATGTAATCAACACCTCACCCCACCAGGATTTGAACCAACGATCTTATAATTGTGACCGGGGAACGATACCGCTGGGCCACCAGGACAATAAAAGCAGTCCTAGACTCTGCTATATTTCACAATAAAGCCTGTTCAATGAGCTTTCATGGCGCCGTGAACCTCTAATGGGGACCACCATGCTGCTTAGGTGATTAGAGCAACGTTTTACCAAATGCGCTTCGAAACACGGTGATCCATATATATTTCATAAGCCCAATAAAGCACGCCACTTCTTCATAAATCAACAACACAATCTCACCAGGATTCGGAACCCAAGATCTTCTAATTCGTGACCGGGAACGCCACCCTCTGGGGCCACCGAAGACACCAAGAGCAGTCCTAGACTCCCCATATATTACAACAATAATAAAGCCTGTTCAACGAGCTTATGGCGCCATGAACCTCTAATGGGGGCCACCCGTGCCGCTTAGGTGATCAGACCAACGTTTTACCAAATGCGGCTTCGAAACAAGAAGGATCCATATATATTTCATTAGCCCAATGAAGCACGCGGACTTCTACATATAATCAACACCTCACCCCACCAGGGTTCAAACCCACGATCTTATAATTGTGACCGGGGTATGCTACCTCTGGGCCACCACGACAATAAAAGCAGTTCTAGACTCTACTATATTTCACACAAAGCCTGTTCAACGAGCTTATGGCGCTATGAACCACTATAGGGGACCACCCGTGCCGCTTAGGTGATCAGAGCAACGTTTTACCAAATGCGGCTTGGAAACACGAGGATCCATATATATTTCATTAGCCCAATCGACCACGCGGACTTCTACATATAAGCAACACCTCACCCCACCAGGATTTGAACCCACGATCTTATAAATGTGACCGGGGAACGCTACCTCTGGGCAACCAGGACAATAAAAGCAGTCCTAGACTCTACCATATTTCACACAAAGCCTGTTCAACGACCTTATGGCGCTATGAACCTCTAATGGGGACCATCCGTGCCGCTTAGGTAATAAGAGCAACGTTTTACCAAATCCGGCTTGGAAACACGAGGATCCATATATATTTCATTAGCCCAATAAAGCACGCGGACTTCTACATATAATCAACACCTCACCCCACCAGGATTTGAACCCACGATCTTATAATTGTGACCAGGAAACGCTACCTCTGGGCCACTAGGACAATAAAAGCAGTCCTAGACTCTGCTATATTTCACACAAAGCCTGTTCAACGACCTTATGGCACCATGAACCTCTAATGGGGACCACCCGTGCCGCTTAGGTGATCAGGGCAACGTTTTACCAAATCTGGCTTCGAAACACGAGGATCCATGTATATTTCATTAGCCCAATAAAGCAAGCAGACTTTTACATATAATCAACACCTCACCCCACCAGGATTTGAACCCACGATCTTATAATTGTGACCGGGGAACGCTACATCTGGCCCACCAGGACACTAAAAGCATTCCTAGACTCTGCTATATTTCACAAAAAACCTGTTCAACGAGCTTATGGCGCCGTGAACCTCTAATGGGGACCCCCCGTGCCGCTTAGGTGATCAGAGCAACGTTTTACCAAATGTGGCTTCGAAACCCGAGGATCCATATATATTTCATTAGACCATTAATGCACGCGGACTTCTACATATAATCAACACCTCACCCCACCAGGATTTGAACTAACAATCTTATAATTGTGACCGGGGGACGCTACCTCTGGGCCACCAGGACAATAAAAGCAGTCCTAGACTCTGCTATATTTCACACAAAGCCTGTTCAACGAGCTTATGGCGCCGTGAACCTCTAATGGGGACCACCCGTGCCGCTTAAGTGATCAGGGCAACGTTTTACCAAATCTGGCTTCGAAACACGAGGATCCATATATATTTCATTAACCCAATAAAGCACGCGGACTTCTACATATAATCAACACCTCACCCCACGAGGATTTGAACCCACAATCTTATAATTGTGACCGGGGGACGCTAACTCTGGGCCACCAGGACAATAAAAGCAGTCCTAGACTCTGCTATATTTCACACATAGCCTGTTCAACGAGCTTATGGCGCCGTGAAACTCTAATGGGGACCACCCGTGCTGCTTATGTGATCAGACCAACATTTTACCAAATGCGGCTTCGAAACAAGAAGGATCCATATATATTTCATTAGCCCAATAAAGCACGTGGACTTCTACATTTAATCAACACCTCACCCCACCAGGATTTGAACCCACGATCTTATAATTGTGACCGGGGAACGCTACCTCTGGGCCACCAGGACAATAAAAGCAGTCCTAGACTCTGCTATATTTCACACAAAACCTGTTCAACGAGCTTATGGCGCCGTGAATCTCTGATGGGGACCACCCATGCCGCTTAGGTGATCGGAGCAACGTTTTACCAAATGCGGCTTCGAAGCACGAGGATCCACATATATTTCATTATCCCAATAAAGCACGCGGACTTCTTCATATAATCAACACCTCACCCCACCAGGATTCGAACCCACGATCTTCTAATTATGACCGGGGAACGCTACCTCTGGCTCACCAGGAGACTAAAAGCATTCCTAGACTCTCCTATATTTCACACAAAGCCTGTTCAACGAGCTTATGGCGCCGTGAACCTCTAATGGGGACCACCCGTGCCGCTTAGGTGATCAGAGCAACGTTTTACCAAATGCGGCTTCGAAACACGAGGATCCATATATATTTCATTAGCCCAATAAAGCACGCGGACTTCTACATATAATCAACACCTTACCCCACCAGCATTTGAACCCACGATCTTATAATTGTGACCGGGGAATGCTACCTCTGGGCCACCAGGACAGTAAAAGCAGTCCTAGACTCTGCTATGTTTCACACAAAGCCTGTTCAACGAGCTTTTGGCGCCGTGAACCTCTAATGGGGACCACCCGTGCCGCTTAGGTGGTCAGAGCAACGTTTTACCAAATGCGGCTTCGAAACACGAGGATCCATATATATTTCATAAGCCCAATAAAGCACGCGGACTTCTACATATAATCAACACCTCACCCCACCAGGATTTGAACCCACGATCTTATAATTGTGACCGGGGAATGCTACCTCTAGGCCACCAGGACACTAAAAGCAGTCCTAGACTCTGTTATATTTCACACAAAGACTGTTCAACGAGCTTTTGGCGCCGTGAACCTCTAATGGGGACCACCCGTGCCACTTAGGTGATTAGAGCAACGTTTTACCAAATGAAGCTTCGAAACACGAGGATCCATATATATTTCATAAGCCCAATTAAGCACGCGGACTTCTTCATATAATCAACACCTCACCCCACCAGGATTCGAACCCACGATCTTCTAATTGCGACCGGGGAACGCTACCTCTGGGCCACCAGGACAATAAAAGCAGTCCTAGACTCTGCTATATTTCACACAAAGCCTGTTCAACGAGCTTATGGCGCCGTGAACCTCTAATGGGGACCACCCGTGCTGCTTAAGTGATCAAGGCAACGTTTTACCAAATCTGGCTTCGAAACACGAGGATCCATATATATTTCATTAACCCAATAAAGCACGCGGACTTCTACATATAATCAACACCTCACCCCACCAGGATTTGAACCCACAATCTTATAATTGTGACCGGGGGACGCTAACTCTGGGCCACCAGGACAATAAAAGCAGTCCTAGACTCTGCTATATTTCACACATAGCCTGTTCAACGAGCTTATGGCGCCGTGAAACTCTAATGGGCACCACCCGTGCTGCTTAGGTGATCAGACCAACATTTTACCAATGCGGCTTCGAAACAAGAAGGATCCATATATATTTCATTAGCCCAATAAAGCACGTGGACTTCTACATATAATCAACACCTCACCCCACTCAGGATTTGAACTCACGATCTTATAATTGAGACCAAACGCTACCTCTGGGCCACCAGGACAATAAAAGCAGTCCTAGACTCCTGCTATATTTCACACAAAGCTCGTTCAACGAGCTTATGGCGCTGTGAACCTCGATGGGACCACCCATGCCGCTTAGGTGATCGGAGCAACGTTTTGACCAAATGCGGCTTCAAGCACGAGGATCCACAGAGGTTTCATTAGCCTAATAGTAGCACGCGGACTTTCTTCATATAACTAAACACCTCACCCCACCAGATTCGAACCCACGATCTTCACTATGACCGGGAACGCTACTCTGGCTCACCAGAGACTAAAAGCATTCCTAGACCTCCTATATTTCACATTAAAGCCTGTTCAACGAGCTTATGGCCGTGGAACTCCTTAATGGGGACCACCAGCGCTTAGGTGATCAGTGCAACGTTTTACCAAATGCGTTTCGAAACCCGAGGATCCATATATTTTTCATTAGCCCAATAAAGCACGCAGACTTCTACATATAATCAACACCTCACCCCACCAGCATTTGAACCCACGATCTTATAATTGTGACCGGGGAATGCTACCTCTGGGCCACCAGGACAATAAAAGCAGTCCCAGACTCTGCTATGTTTCACACAAAGCCTGTTCAACGAGCTTATGGTGCCGTGAACCTCTAATGGGGACCACCCGTGCCGCTTAGGTGATCAGAGCAACGCTTTACCAAATGCGGCTTCGAAACATGAGGATCCATATATATTTCATTAGCCCAATAAAGCACACGGACTTCTACATATAATCAACACCTCACCCCACCAGGATTTGAACCCACGATCTTATAATTGTGGACCGGGAATGCTACCTCTACACCAGGACACTAAAAGCAGTCCTAGACTTCTACAGGTTTCACACAAGATCGTTCAACGAGCTTTTTAGTGCCGTGAACTTAATGGGGACCACCTAAAAAGCATTAGGTGATCAGAGCAATGCCTAATTAAATGAAGCATCGAAACACGAGGATCCATATATATTTCTTATAAGCCCACTAAGCACGCGGACTTCTTCATAATCAACACTCACCCCTTACCAGGATTCGAACTCACGATCTTCTAATTGGTGACCGGGGAACGCTACCTCTGGGCCACCAGGACAATAAAAGCAGTCCTAGACTCTGCTATATTTCACACAAAGCCTGTTCAACGAGCGTATGGCGCCGTGAACCTCTAATGGGGACCACCCGTGCTGCTTAAGTGATCAAGGCAACGTTTTACCAAATCTGGCTTCGAAACACGAGGATCCATATATATTTCATTAACCCAATAAAGCACGCGGACTTCTACATATAATCAACACCTCACCCCACCAGGATTTGAACCCACAATCTTATAATTGTGACCGGGGGATGCTAACTCTGGGCCACCAGGACAATAAAAGCAGTCCTAGACTCTGCTATATTTCACACATAGCCTGTTCAACGAGCTTATGGCGCCGTGAACTTAATAAGCACCACCTGTGCTGTTTAGGTGATCAGACCAATATTTTACCAAATGCGCTTCGAAACAAGTTATATCCATATATTTCATTAGCCCAATAAAGCACGCGGACTTCTTCATAATCAACACTCACCCCACCAGGATTCGGAACCTGACGATCTTTCTACTGGTGACCGGGGAACGCTACCTCTGGGCTCACCAAGAGACTAAAAGCATTCCTAGACTCTCCTATATTTCACACAAAGCCTGTTCAACGAGCTTATGGCGCCGTGAACCTCTAATGGGGACCACCCGTGCCGCTTAGGTGATCAGAGCAACGTTTCACCAAATGCGGCTTCGAAACCCGAGGATCTATATATTTTTCATTAGCCCAATAAAGCACGCAGACTTCTACATATAATCAACACCTCACCCCACCAGCATTTGAACCCACGATCTTATAATTGTGACCGGGGAATGCTACCTCTGGGCCACCAGGACAATAAAAGCAGTCCTAGACTCTGCTATGTTTCACACACAACGAGCTTATGGCGCCTTGAACCTCTAATGGGGACCACCCGTGCCGCTTAGGTGATCAGAGCAACGTTTTACCAAATGTGGCTTCGAAACCTGAGGATCCATATATATTTCATTAGACCATTAAAGCACGCGGACTTCTACATGTAATCAACACCTCACCCCACCAGGATTTGAACCAACGATCTTATAATTGTGACCGGGGAACGCTACCGCTGGGCCACCAGGACAATAAAAGCAGTCCTAGACTCTGCTATATTTCACACAAAGCCTGTTCAATGAGCTTATGGCGCCGTGAACCTCTAATGGGGACCACCATGCCGTTTAGATGATTAGAGCAACGTTTTACCAAATGCGGCTTCGAAACACGAGGATCCATTTATATTTCATTAGCCCAATAAAGCACGCTCACTTCTTCATATAATCAACAACACACCCCACCAGGATTCGAACCCAAGATCTTCTAATTGTGACCGGGGAACGCTACCTCTGGGCCACCAGGACACTAAGAGCAGTCCTAGACTCTGCTATATTACACACAAAGCCTGTTCAACGAGCTTATGGCGCCATGAACCTCTAATGGGGACCACCCGTGCCGCTTAGGTGATCAGACCAACGTTTTACTAAATGCGGCTTCGAAACAAGAAGGATCCATATATATTTCATTAGCCCAATAAAGCACGCGGACTTCTACATATAATCAACACCTCACCCCACCAGGGTTCAAACCCACGATCTTATAATTGTGACCGGGGTATGCTACCTCTGGGCCACCACGACAATAAAAGCAGTTCTAGACTCTACTATATTTCACACAAAGCCTGTTCAACGAGCTTATGGCGCTATGAACCACTATAGGGGACCACCCGTGCCGCTTAGGTGATCAGAGCAACGTTTAACCAAATGCGGCTTCGAAACCCGAGGATCCATAAATATTTCATTAGCCCAATAAAGCACGCAGACTTCTACATATAATCAAAGCCTCACCCCACCAGGATTTGAAGCCACGATCTTATAATTGTGACCGGGGAACGCTACCTCTGGGCCACCAGGACAAGAAAAGCAGTCCTAGACTCTACTATATTTCACACAAAGCCTGTTCAACGACCTTATGGCGCCATGAACCTCTAATGGGGACCACCAGTGCCGCTTAGGTGATGAGAGCAACGTTTTACCAAATCCGGTTTCGAAACACGAGGATCCATATATATTTCATTAGCCCAATAAAGCACGTGGACTTTTACATATAATCAACACCTCACCCTACCAGGATTTGAACCCACGATCTTATAATTGTGACCCGAAAACGCTACCTCTGGGCCACTAGGACAATAAAAGCAGTCCTAGACTCTGCTATATTTCACACAAAGCCTGTTCAACGAGCTTATGGCGCCGTGAACCTCTAATGGGGCCCACCCGTGCCACTTAGGTGATCAGAGCAAAGTTTTACCGAATGCGGACTTCTACATATAATCAACACCTCACCCCACCAGGATTCAAACCCACGATCTTATAATTGTGACCGGGATATGCTACCTCTGGGCCACCAGGACAATAAAAGCAGTCCTAGACTCTACTATATTTCACACAAAGCCTGTTCAACGACCTTATGGCGCCATGAACCTCTAATGGGGACCACCCGTGCCGCTTAGGTGATCAGGGCAACGTTTTACCAAACCTGGCTTCGAAACACGAGGATCCATATATATTTCATTAACCCAATAAAGCACGCGGACTTCTACATATAATCAACACCTCAACCCACAAGGATTTGAACCAACAATCTTATAATTGTGACCGGGGGATGCTACCTCTGGGCCACCAGGACAATAAAAGCAGTCCTAAACTCTGCTATATTTCACACAAAGCCTGTTCAACGAGCTTATGGCGCCGTGAACCTCTAATGGGGACCACCCGTGCCGCTTAAGTGATCAGGGCAACGTTTTACCAAATCTGGCTTCGAAACACAAGGATCCATATATATTTCATTAACCCAATAAAGCACGCGTACTTCTACATATAATCAACACCTCACCCCACCAGGATTTGAACCCACAATCTTATAATTGTGACCGGGGGACGCTAACTCTGGGCCACCAGGACAATAAAAGCAGTCCTAGACTCTGCTATATTTCACACATAGCCTGTTCAACGAGCTTATGGCGCCGTGAAACTCTAATGGGGACCAACCGTGCTGCTTAGGTGATCAGACCAACATTTTACCAAATGCGGCTTCGAAACAAGAAGGATCCATATATATTTCATTAGCCCAATAAAGCACGTGGACTTCTACATTTAATCAACACCTCACCCCACCAGGATTGAACCCCACGATCTTATAATTGTGACCGGGGAACGCTACCTCTGGGCCACCAGGACAATAAAAGCAGTCCTAGACCTCTGCTATAAGCCACACAAAGCCTGTTCAATCCAGCTTATGGCCGTGAACTTATCACCACCCGTGCTGCTTTAGGGATCAGACCAACATTTTACCAAATGCGGCTTCGAAACAAGAAGGATCCATATATTTATTAGCCCAATAAAGCACGTGGATCCCCTTTACATTTAAATCAACACTCACCCCACCAGGATTTGAACCTGACGATCTTTATAATTGTGACCGGGGAACGCTACCTCTGGGCCACCAGGACAATAAAGGCAGTCCTAGACTCTGCTATATTTCACACAAAACCTGTTCAACGAGCTTATGGCGCCGTGAACCTCTGATGGGGACCACCCATGCCGCTTAGGTGATCGGAGCAACGTTTTACCAAATGCGGCTTCGAAGCACGAGGATCCATATATATTTCATTAGCCCAATAAAGCACGCTGACTTCTTCATATAATCAACACCTCACCCCACCAGGATTCGAACCCACGATCTTCTAATTATGACCGGGGAACGCTACCTCTGGCTCACCAGGAGACTAAAAGCATTCCTAGACTCTCCTATATTTTACACAAAGCCTGTTCAACGAGCTTATGGCGCCGTGAACCTCTAATGGGGACCACCCATGCCGTTTAG
>NW_024756791.1:10000-72089 GCF_018991925.1 Homarus americanus | reverse complement strand
CTTTATATCACCTGAATATTAGACACAACAGGATAAGAAGTAGCAATTAAGAGGTCATATGTCCCCAGAAAGATCGGTAGTTGAAATTGCTGAACAGGGTCGTTTATGGTTGTTAAAATTGATGAAATGGGTCCCCTATTTTTTGGGGGTGTGTGCGGGGTGGGGGGGGGTAATTCTTTGGAGATAGTTTTAATTGTTTTGGAACTCCCCAAATAAAGGGGGGGGACACTGTTTGAAAGAACGCCGATATAAAGATACAAATCAATCCATCAACCTAGCTGACGGACGGACGGACGGACGGTGTGTGTGTGTGTGTGTGTGTGTTGTCCCCAAAATGCGGTATTTTTACAAGGAGAACATATATGTAAATTAGGTACTGTATATTTAAGTGTGTGGAATGTTTTTGTTTTGAATGTTTAGGTTGGTTACGTGTGTTGATAAGAGTATACAGTATGTGGAATGTTGGATAGATGCAGATGTTGATGGGCCACATATCTCTGCCGCTTACATATGTGGGGGCATATGTTGAATAAGTATAACATGTTGAAGAAGAGCTTATGTAGAAAAGTCACTTAATGAATTGCATAACAACATAGACTTTAAACGCACATATGTTAGACCGACACATATTTATTAGGGTCCATTCAACGGTGGAATGTCCATGCAACAGAGGCGGAAGAGGTTGCAAATGGCACCACTGGTGTTGCAAGTAAGTTGAGCTGGTAAATATTCCAACGCCCCGCAAGTTTTAAAGCCGACCACTGCAGGCGAGTGGCGCTGTTTCTGGTACTGCTATTGTTGTTGTTATTGGCATTACATAAATGACTGTGTTCCAAGACCGTAGTTTCCCACACTAGTATATAGTCTCTCAATGACGTTATGATGTTATTTACTGCGCTTCAGGTAGCAAGGGTTTAAGCGTGTAATAAACTTAATAATTACACTCGTCCATCAACAACTGCAAACTACGGGAGATAGAACTGTGTGTCAAGGCTGGTGAATAAACCGTCTATATACAGTACAGGGATACTATAAGGTTCCTGCCGTTTATTTTTTTCTCGTAACTGTTGTAGAGAGAACGCGTCCAGGTGAGGTCAGGTCAACACAGCCAGGTAAGGTAGAGTAAACACAGCCAGGTAAGGTAGAGTAAACACAGCCAGGTAAGGTACAGTAAACACAGCCAGGTAAGGTAGAGTAAACACAGCCAGGTAAGGTAGAGTAAACAGCCAGGTAAGGTAGAGTAAACACAGGCAGGTAAGGTAGAGTAAACACAGCCAGGAGTAGAGTAAACACAGCCAGGTAAGGTAGAGTAAAACACAGCCAGGTAAGGTAGGAGTAACACAGTAAGGTAGAGTAAACACAGCCAGGTATGGTAGAGTAAACACAGCCAGGTAAGGTAGAGTAAACACAGCCAGGTAAGGTACAGAAACACAGCCAGGTAAGGTAGAGTAAACACAGCCAGGTAAGGTAGAGTAACACAGCCAGGTAAGGTAGAGTAAACACAGCCAGGTAGGTAGAGAAACACAGCCAGGTAAGGTAGAGTAAACACAGCCAGGTAACAGTAAACACAGCCAGGTAAGGTAGAGTAAACACAGCCAGGTAAGGTACAGTAAACACAGCCAGGTAAGGTAGGAAACACAGCCAGGTAAGGTACAGTAAACACAGCTAGGTAAGGTAGAGTAAACACAGCCAGGTAAGGTAGAGTAAACACAGCCAAGTAAGGTAGAGTAAACACAGCCAGGTAAGTTGGTAAACACAGCCAGGTAAGGTAGAGTAAACACAGCCAGGTTAAGGTAGAGTAAACACAGCCAGGTAAGGTAGAGTAAACACAGCCAGGTAAGGTACAGTAAACACAGCCAGGTAGAGTAAACACAGCCAGGTAAGGTAGAGTAAACACAGCCAGGTAGAGTAAACACAGCCAGGTAAGGTAGAGTAAACACAGCCAGGTAAAGTACAGTAAACACAGCCAAGTAAGGTAGAGTAAACACAGCCAGGTAAGGTACAGTAAACACAGCCAGGTATGTAGAGTAAACACAGCCAGGTTAAGGTAGAGTAAATACAGCCAGTGTAAGGTAGTGTAAACACAGCCAGGTAAGGTACAGTAAACACAGCCAGGTAAGGTAGAGTAAACACAGCCAGGTAAGGTAGAGTAAACACAGCCAGGTAAGGTAGGAGTAAACACAGCCAGGTAGGTAGAGTAAACAGCCAGGTAAGGTACAGTAAACACAGCCAAGTAAGGTAGAGTAAACACAGCCAGGTAAGGTAGAGTAACACAGCCAGGTAAGGTAGAGTAAACACAGCCAGGTAAGGTAGAGTAAACACAGCCAGGTAAGGTACAGTAAACACAGCCAAGTAGGTAGAGTAAAACACAGCCAGGTAAGGTAGAGTAAACACAACAAGTAAGGTAGAGTAAACAGCCAGGTATGATACAGTAAACACACCAGGTAAGGTAGAGTAAACACACCAGGTTAAGGTAGAGTAAACACAGCCAGGTAAGGTAGAGTAAACACAGCCAGGTGGTACAAAACACAGGGTGGTAAGGTAGAGTAAACAGCCAGGTAAGGTAGAGTAAACACACAGGTGTAAGGTAGAGTAAACACAGCCAGGTAGGTAGAGTAAACACAGCCAGGTAAGGTACAGTAAACACAGCCAGGTAAGGTACAGTAAACACAGCCAGGTAAGGTAGAGTAAACACAGCCAGGTAAGGTAGAGTAAACACAGCCAGGTAAGGTACAGTAAACACAGCCAGGTAAGGTAGAGTAAACACAGCCAGGTAAGGTATTTCTCGAGCGGTGTTTGTCCCAAGGAATCGGATCGTGGGTCCAGAATAGGTACGTTTGTGTGTGTGTGTTTGTCTGGGTGTTTCTGTTTTATGTGCGTGAATTTTTTTGGTGTCTGTTTTGTGTGTGTGTATGTTTGTTTGTTTTTTGTTTATATATTTGTGTGTGTGTGTATGTGTGTGTGATACTGACTTTTAGATCCATAAACTTATTGTAAAAGCCTTTCTCTCTGTCTACACACACACGCACACAAAACCATAAGACACACACACACACACACACACACACACACGCACAAATCCATAAAACACACACACATACAAATCCATAAAACACACACACAGCATCATGCCACCCGGAAGCGTTCTCATACCCCCTGGTTGAAAAAAAAAAATCACATATTTTTCGACATCTTGCTAACCTCTGCGTCAAGCTACAGTCATTCGTTCCTTAATCTCCTCCTAAAATACTTGTCAGATTGAGTTGAAACTTAGAAGGTGTAGTCCTTAGGTCCCCAGGCAGGTCCTAAGGGGATCGGCATCCTTGTTGGATTTAATTAGTTTGTTATCGTTATGTTGGTTTTAGCTTGTATTAAAACAGTCCCCCCCCTAAATGTTTTAATCAGATTGTTTAAATATTTGACCCATTGGCATCTCAAGGTGTTAAACCAGTGCCAAACTATTTTAAGCCAAGACTCCCAAAATATTACTCCCAAAGTTACTTCCGCTTGGTTTACCTCTTATAGGTGTGTCCTTGTACTGACTCTTGAAAGTATTATTTTGACCTCTGTTGAAAGTTGTACCTTACATTGCATTCAGCTTTTTTTGTACCCCTTACATGAAAAATTTGGACAAAAGTTAGATCGTCATTTAACGACTACAAACTTTTTTCCAAGGTATATTTCAAACACCTCGTGTATGTTTTTTTCTTTAATTCTTACTGACAGGAAACTTTGTAATGTACTTAATATAATAATCCATTATATTTTAGTTTTGTTATTTTTTCGGTAATGGTTGAATGAGTAAAATTTAGTTTATATATAACACTGGAATCTAGTTTGTGATATTTTTTTTAAATATATAAGCTTACTTTTTATGCTCTTTAATGCTACTTTTAAGTATTTTTTTTATATGTGACACTTTTAGTATTTTTTGTAATGTGTCAGTTACTTTTTAATATTTTTCAATCGCCATACAAAAAATACTTTGAAATATAACAAGCACAGTCCAAGGTAACTTTGTGTTTAATTCAATTAACGATAAGAAAACATTCAGATAATTTTTTGGGAAAAGTTTGACCTACGACAAAAAAGTTTTACGACCAAAAAGTTCACGTAAAATACTTTTTACATCGCTTGCGTCCATAATCTTACCTTAGTCCAGTACTTTGGGTTAGTCGTCTTATATAGTAAAAGTTTATAAAGTGATCACCATGTATATGAAACACCAAACTTTCTTTTTAGTATTCGTTACTTTCATTTACGGTCTTCAATCGGTCCATGAAGATATTTGACAATATAATGTAACTGTGCTAAAATACTATGGCGGTTCCTTCATACTTTCGTCTCTGGTGTCATGAAGAAAGTTTACAATACAATCCAACACCTGTAAAAATAACTTTGGCTACTTTTTATTACTTTCTTCAATCGCTTCATGAAGAAAGTTTACAATTTCATTTAACATTTTTAAAATACTTTCTATAAGGCGTAACTTTACATAGGCCTAAATATACTTTCTACGTAGGCCTAAATATACTTTCTACATAGGCCTAGCTATAATTTCTACATAGGCTTAACTATACTTTCTACATAGGCCTAACTATAATGTCTACACATGCCTAACTATACTTTCTACATAGGCCAACTACTTTCAACGCCACGTCAGAAAGAGAAAGTTTCAAACAATGATAAACTAAAACTTTCCGTCGGCTTCTCTCTTTAGTACACTGCTCGGACTGTGGTTTAATGTTCTCATAAAGTATAAAAGTTTGTAAAGTGGACGTGATGTAGTGTGTGTGTGTGTGTGTGTGTGTGTGTGTGTGTGTGTGTGTGTGTGTGTGTGTGTGTGTGTGTGTGTGTGTGTGTACAGCATGTATGTATGTATTAGGTCTCGAGTACAGTATGTGTGTATTGTCTCGTGTATGTTTGTGTGTGTGTGTCAGGTCTCGAGGCCAGCTAGAGTATGGTGGAGTAGATAGGGGGAGTAGGGATTACACTACCTCTACCCAAGGGATTAATGGGAGGGAGAGAGGAAGGAAGGGTGGGATTTGAACAAGTGGAGGAGAGATTAAAAATTTGCATTAATGAGTTCGGCGAAGTTGAGAGAGAGAGAGAGAGAGAGAGAGAGAGAGAGAGAGAGAGAGAGAGAGAGAGAGAGATTGTAGGATAAATAGGTAAATTGGTAGATAAAGAAAGGGTGAAAGATTGAATGTTGTTCGTATCTATCTGTCTCTCTATTTCTCACCAGGTAAGCGCGTTGGTCAAGAGGAAAGAGTTGTGATGTTGCCATGGCTACAGGTGGTTTGTTTACTATGACGTAGTGTTTGTCAACACTTCTTGCGAATCAGCTGATTGGTGTGTCCCTCTCTTGGCCTTGGTGTTTGTCTGGGTCGATCTCTCTCTCTCTCTCTCTCTCTCTTCCCCACGTTTGTTTACGGTTATTAGTTCACAGAAGCACCACCACAAAGCTACCGTCGCTAAGCTTTCACATCGCGTTCCCGGCACCTCTGGCACTCGCTTTCCCCCTTCCCATCACCCCCACCACACACCCCCACCACCCCTCCCTACCTACCTCAGGGGTCAATACCGTGCTAACCCACCCTCACCTCTAAACCCGGAAACCCCCCTGGAGCACAGGTTAATTCTCGTCCTTAGTTGACTTGAGGAGGTTAGACCCGTGTTAGGGGGACGAGTGTGGCTATTGTTGTCAGTTTCCCCTGAAAATACTCCGTAATAATACACCTGAAAGTTCCCATTTTCTTCCTGAAGGATATATGAAGTAGGATTCACCTGTGTGGGGCTCCTACTGCCAGGTATCCTACAAGAGGTTTCCTACGAGGGTTTTCCTAATGGATGGGATGAGGGTGGGGAGAGGAATGGAAGTTGAGGGATGTGGAGGAGAGATGGGAGGATGGAAAGGGAGGGAAGGAACGAGGAGAAAGGAACGAGAGGAGAGGAAGAGATACAGAGGAGGGAGATGGAGGGGAAGACAGGGAGGATGTTGAAAGGGAGGGAGAGGATATGGGGAAGGGAGGGAAGGGATGAAATAGAAGAGTAAAGGGAAGGGAAGGGAAGGGGTAGGGAATAGCGGGAGGCAGGGGAGGGGATGGAAGAGTGGGGAAGGAAAAGAGATGTTACCCTCTTACATCAGGTGGGGAGGGGGCGAGGGAGGGGAAGGGGGTGTTTAATGACAAGGAGGGGAGTAGGAAGGTGAATGTATGACTTTCGGGGACAATAGTGTGTTAGTTCTCTCTCTCTCTCTCTCTCTCTCCCCTCATAATTCCCCCAATAATTATGCTATAAATAAATTTGTATATACTTTATATTTCCACACTAACACCAATTCATTAGTATAAACATATATTACTATACCAAGTAAATATATATAAATTAATGTAAACAGTTACATAATTTACCCTTAGAAAATATATATAAAAACTGGTATAATTTTTTTTTCATGTTTTTTTCAACTTGTTAATTGTTTATTTTTTTGGCGAATTTCAATAATTTTATTGTTTTCTTTATTAATTTTTATTTAATTTTTCCTCATTGATTTTGTTTCAAGATTTGTTATTTATTTTATTAATGGTTTCAAAACTGTCCTGTGACTCGACCTTAACTACATACATTCCCTAAAACCAGGACAAAAATACGATCAGAATGGCGGCAAGATTACAGAGTGACTCGACCATTACAGGAAGTATTTACCACAAGAGGCTGAGGGTTGATGACTGTTAAGAATAGTCTAGTGGCGGTAATGTCACTTCCCTGTGTGTCGTGAAGAGAGAGGGAAACAAAGGGAAAGGTAGACAGTGAAAAAGGAAGAGAAACGAGAGACAGACTGACAGATAGAGAAACAAAGAGAAAGGCAGACGGAGAGAAAGGGAGAGAGAGAGAGAGAGAGAGAGAGCCACGTATAGGGGGCCAAGGTTAACTGGCAACTCACTCCAGGATAACTTATCAGGTGTCGCCATTTGTATGAACTTTCACACACGCTTCGAGGTCTACTCCCTGACGCTGGGGATTTGGGATTAGGGATTTCTGCATCTGGCACTCATGGGAGGGAGGTTAAAAGGGGATGGGGAATTTAATGGGGGAGGGTTAAGGGTGTTAGGGATGGTGAAATAAAGGGTTTATTTACCTGTATTTAAGTCTGGTCAGGTGGGGGTCATTGGGTGTGTGGGGGGTACTGGGAGGTGTAGTGGTGGTATATTTTTGGTAGTGTCACACTGGATAACACCTTTCTAACGTGTGATATAATGGTGAAAGTTACGGGCGTTACCTTTATACTACAACCGATGTACTGGGGAGGTGCAGGTGGTGGTGTAGTGGGGAAGGTGCAGGTGGTGGTGTACTGGGGAGGTGCAGGTGGTGGTGCAGGGGAAGGTGCAGGTGGTGGTGTACTGGGAGGTGCAGGTAGGTACTGGGGAAGGTGGTGCATTGGTGTGTGTGAAAGGTGCAGGTGGTGGTGTGCACTGGGGAAAGAGTGCAGGTGGTGGTGTACTGGGAAGGTGGTGGGTTGTGGTGTACTGAAGGTGCAGGTGGTGGTGTATGAAGGTGCAGGCAGGTGGTGGGTAGGGTGCACTGGGGAACGTGCAGTAGTGTACTGGGGAGGTGCAGGTGGTGGTGTACTGGGGAAGGTGTGGTGGTGGTGTACTGGGAAGGTGTAATCGGTGGTGGTGTACTGGGGAAGGCGCAGGTGGTGTACTGGGAAGGTGCAGGTAGGTGTACAAAGGGAAGGTGCAGGTGAGTGTGTGCTGGGAAGGTGCAGGTGGTACTGGGGAGGTGCAGGTGGTGGGTGTACTGGAGGTGCAGGTGGTGGTGTACTGGGGAGGTTTAGATGGTGGTGTACAGATTGATTTTATTACAGCGGCTACTTTGTGCACCCCACACTCATCCTGTGAGCGGTAGCGCAAAAGGATTACAGAGCAGAGTTACAACGGTCAACACTAACCCGTTTCAGGATATTATGGCACTGAATGTTACATAGTATTTCAATTACATTATTTGTTTAGTTCTATACACAAGGGTAACTTATTCACAAATGCGTGAGTACAGGCGTGTGAGGCAGTATGTCTGGCTCACACTTTGTTATTCACATTTGCGTGAGAGGTATTCAAGCACATTGTATTTGGCTGTACATGAGAAATATAGTTACTAAGTGCAAAAAAGTGGATACAATCTTAATATGTCGGCTATCTTGCATTAGAGATGAAGTGTTGCCATTTCACACACGGTGCTTGGACCTGTCCCTAAAAGGTTCTATCTTCACACAGTCGAGGACGTAGGTTCAAGTGTGTGGCCATATGTCTACACACACTTTACATTTAGTTTTGTTCACATCTGCTTGAGGAACATACTGCCAAAGGTACTTATATCCTAACCTTAATCTAGCGGTTACAACATCTTGTAATCTAGTGATCTTGTTACTTGCTCCATATACATGTTTCACTTGATACATCTCATCATGGTAAACTATGGATCGACTAGTGCCTGTTTGCATTAGTCTACTTTTGTCAAACTCATCAATAAGTTCTTTCCTAATTACAGTTTTAATGGTTCTTTTTGACAGACCCAAATTGTATTCAACAGTGTCTTTGTTAGATTCGAGTTTGGCGAGGGCATCAACTCTGTCATGTTTTATGAGGCCTATGTGAGAGGGGATCCACAACAGTTTGACTGGGGGAGGTGCAGGGGGTGGTGTACCGGGGTGGTGTACCGGGGTGGTGTACCGGGGTGGTGTACATGGGTAGGTTACGTTAGGTTAGGTTAGGTTATATATTATGACCAGTAACGAGAAAACAAAATATGCCAAGAACGTTTGAGAATCTGTCTTTGTGTTGTTGCTTAAGTGAATTATTGAAATAGATACATAGACAGACAAACAGACAGGCAGACTGACGGGTATTCCATTAAGTCGTCACACAGGTTCACAATAGTTCAGTACATAAGTAGACAGTGTAGTTTTAACGTAAGTCGATACAGCCGTGGACCCCAATATTTGTCAAGTGTGGTGGTCGACGTGACGCTAAGGAATGTGTGTGTCGACCGTATTCAAGATCGGGGAGCATAGGGTGTCTCAATAGGGAATCACGACCGCAGGAAATGCCTACATTGTCCGTGTAGCGTGGATTCTAGATCGCTGAAACCGTATAAAAAGTAAAACTTCTTCCTGCTCTCAATGTTTTCCATACAAATTACAGAGGAATAAATTTTTTACCAAACCTAACCTAACTAAAGAATAAAACAAAGGAACCAACCCAAATGACTCTCTTATTTCAGGATACATGACTTTTCCAACCTAACTTAACATCCCGACTACAAAACCCCCAGTCTGCCCAGCCGGGATTTCCAGCAAAGCAGACACTTCCAATTTAAATAACTGGTGTAGTCGTCCATCATGGTGAACAAGAAAAAAATTGGTTCATCATTTTGGAATTTTGGAAGCTGACAGTCGCAGAACATTTCCTGGTTTACGAGAGTAATGTTGATTCATTACGATTCGTTCATGTCCAAAGAGATTTACATTATTTCCCCACATAAAAGTCTAGTAGAGTACCTGTAAACTGCACCTTAAAACACACGAGTACAGTAGTCGCTCTTTAGGCAGTAAACCATCTTCTGAATGTTCCGGTAAAACAGTTGTAAACAAACATGAATTATCTAAGATGAATAAAAAAAATTTTTAACCACCAGTGACGTTCCTAAAAGGTAGCCAATTTTATTTCATTATTATAACAAAAATATATATATATAATGTTTTCGATTATACTGACACACGTACTACATATTGAAGTTGATAAATGTGTAAATTATGAAGGTAAATTTTCATAAGGCTTGCTTTTAGCGCCCCCCCCCCCCCACCCCCTCTTCTCATGAACTTTCCAATAACCATAGGCATTAACCACGCTGTGGACTTTCACCAAACTTCTTGATGTTCTTGAATACGGCCGTGTGTGTGGTGGAGGGAACACGTATATGGCAATGTGGTGAGGATAACATAAAACTCTTGCCACACAATGTTGGGAGACGGAGGTAGTGAGAGAGAGAGAGAGAGAGAGAGAGAGAGAGAGAGTTTATATCTATGTTTATTCATTCTAGCGCTTCTGTATGTACTCTCTCTCTCACAACACAGAGACTGGCAGCACCTAAGACACGTATGAGCTTCTCGGCACAGATAACACCCGGGGATGAGAGTGCCTGTAAGTCCTCCCTGGCACTCTGGCTTAAAGATACCAGGGGAAACTGCCTCGTACCCTGGTGTGTGTGTGTGTGACGGGGAGGGGAGGAGGAGGAGGGAGGGAGGAGGAAGGAAGTGTGAAGATATACACGACTTTAGTATTCACTTTCTTTTTGCAGTTTTTTTTTTTTTTTAAGGTGAACCTGGAGGAGGATGGATGTACTGCCAGGAGAGAGAGAGAGAGAGAGAGAGTCTTTGTATACATGTGTTGACTATGTATACCTGTATTGCTTTATATGTATGTATATATGACATGTATGTCTGTAATAGTATGCACTTATGCGTGAACTGTATGTCTATGTATAATCACCTCCTCATCCCTTCCTTTCTTCTCTCTATTTTTTTCACTTCCCTTTCCTCACTTTCTCTTTCTCTTCTCTCATCCTGTCTCCCGTTTACTTACTTCCTTTCCTTACATCTCCTTCTTCTTCTTCTCTCTTTTCCTTCCTCCCCATTCTTCTCCTGTCTCTTCACCTCTCTTTATTTATCCTTGCCCTTATTCTCTTTCCACCTCATTCCATCATATTTTTCCCTTAATTCCTCTCCACGTCTTTAAAACTTCACCCATTTAAATCCACTCCACCACCCCATTAAATCTCTCTACCTCCCTTTAAACCTCTCATCTCCCTTTAAAACTCTTCTTCTCCGTTGAAACCCATATTTATCCCCTTTGAACTCCATTACACCCTTTTAAATCCCCTTTCTACCTCATTAAACACTCTAAAAACCCTTTTCTATCCTTTTAAACGTATTTCTACTTCATTTAAATCTACTTATTCCCCTTTAGGTCCCTTTTAAATTCCTTTCTACTCCCTTTAAACTCTTCTTTGTCCCATAAAACCCCATTAATTTCCCTTAAAACGTCTTTTCTACCCATTTAAATAGCCTTTCTACCCCTTTAAACACCCTCTGCACCCTTATCTTGCCTCCTGCCGCCTGTGTGTGTCGCAGTGAACACAGCAATAATGTCTTTATGAATATTTAAATGACTCCTTCCTGCTATCCCTTCCTGCTACACCTCCCTGTTTCAAGTTTTTCCTAATTCAGCTTCTTCCTTTTTTCACTTATTACACCGTCCTCTCGTGTCGCTTCCTGTTACAAGTTTTTCCTATTTCTCTTCCTATTACACCTTCGTCCTATTTCACGTAGGTATAATAACTTCTTTTGGTGAGACAGTGTTATTAATAGCTTGTATTGCTGTCTATATTGATCTTGCTGTGCCTGTAGTAGCTTTATGTGTGTGTATGTGTGCACGTGATAGTGTTATTCAAACTTTATCTCTGTGTAGAGTATGTAAAGTCGTAGACAAAAGTTGGCTCCCCGAAGTGAAACTGAGTCACGAGAATGAGTCTCCGAACTGACTTACCCTGGCTGTCTCATCTCATTTGGGGTCGATGTTGCTTCATTTTGGGCGGGAGTGAACTTTTGACCCCGATCGTACCCAACCTGATTATTAAACGCTGTAATCCCCAAACCCTGCTCTAGCTGGCTGAAAAGAGATATAACATGATTTGCCGCTGGAAGTATGGCCGAAATTGCATGTCGGCCGGGCGAGATGACAGTGCGGTACTGACAATAGGTGATTTCCTAACGATTCGTACGGGGCCCGAATGGAAGTTTAGTTCAGTAAGAGAGTTCGGTGCCTTTGTTTTGATTCTTCGCTAGACCAATCACTTTGCCCGGAACAAACACCCTGAAGTATTATTATTATTATTATTATTATTATTATTATTATTATTATTATTATTATTATTATTATTATTATTATTATTATTATTATTATTATTATTATTATTATTATTATTATTATTATTATTATGGAGCAAATCACCTTATCTATAATTCTTGACACAGTAACGTCATCAACGACATATTGGAAACTACCATATGCGAAAATCCTCGAAGCTATTAACACAGACGTATGTATTAGGATCACATAAGACCTCCTTGCTACTCCACCAATATCTAGACAGAGTATATCCTTAGGTGGAACTCTGTAGTACCGTAGTGGTAGGCGGTCCTCAATTTGTAGAGCGTCCAGAGGAACCTTAAACATCCTGTCCTTACAGAGTACACAGTCATGAGCTAAAGCAATCATTAGTTCCACCTTTACTAGTGATGCTTGAAGTACGTCTGGCAGCAGCTGTGTGGTTTGGTATGGGTTGTATAGTAGAGAAAACGGGAGTTACGTGACCTTATTTCCTCCTTGCGGAAGCTTACGAGTGTTCGGGGGACACCGTAACCTTTACTGTATGATAAGTTCGCTTACAGGTGCAGTTCAGCCTTAAGGGTGGCCGAGGGGATAAAAAGTGACCGTAAGTCGTGAGTGAATCTGGCCCCAGGTTGTTAAGTTCCCGGTAACACCCATCACCAGCGGCCTGAGTACCGCCTTGGCACAAGACGGTCAATCATCGTGTGCGACACATTGTTTTTGAGCTTCAGCGTACAGCTCTTTCCTCGTGCACCCCACCCACTGTCTTCAGACACGTGGGTTACTTTTGCAGCTACTTGTGTAATTTCCGCGGTTTGTGGTGAACATTGAAGTGACAATAGTGATGGTGAGGAGACTGTGCCATTGTGTGGGAGGGAAACCGAGTGGAAGAGAAATGTGACCAAGAATGGGAGGCAAGTACTGTAACAGGTATTGGTAGTGATCATAATTTACACCAGATAATTCATTGAGTTCATTATTACTACGATCTGTTGAACAAAATGGTACGGTAATGTATTTTTATTATGACCTTTAGTTATCATTACCCGGTAGTATTGTCGAATAACAGCAGATTTTAATCCCATGTGCAGCTTTTTTCAGCCTACCTCTTTCACATATAATTTATTTCCGATAATATTGAAGCTTCACCTTAATGCGGCCTATACCATCACATGTGAGTGTTCAGAAGCTATGTTATGTGAACAAGTGATGGCATTGTTAGTTCGAGAGTTACAGTAATTTTAACATCGAGTGTGATTTAATTATATGTATGGATGTGTGTATGTATGTATACAGTACACCTATGTAAGCCATAACGGTGGAGTCAAAGCATATACATGATGCTCTGGATTAAGTATGGATAGCATGTATACTGGTTTCAGCTCTGTTGCGCCACGTATAGGGAGGTTCATGTATATGCAAATTAGATGCCTATACACGCTCGTGATTATGCAAATGTGTTATTCAGTTTTCCATATATCAGCTTTTTTTTAAAACTCTAGGGACGTCTTTATTAAATTTATGCACACAATGTTTCGTACACAGAGAAGGTGAACAGCGATTATTATTGTATTTTGAGAGTATTATTATTAGTAGTAGTAGTAGCAGTAGTAATAGTAGTAGTAGTAGTAGTCGTCTTAGTATTATCATTATTACACGTAAATGTTATAAGATATACAATAGTCCTGACCAAACTTCCCCCCTGTTACACACACACACACACACACACACACACACCGAGAGGCACAGTGAAGACGTCTCTATTATGCCCGGCCATATTACAATAACTTCCCTCGTGTATATTATTACCATATTATTCCTTATTTAATATAGTATAGAGTCAGTTTGGGTCTGGGGGTCTTTGTTTGAGTCTTATTTATGGTGTTTGGGGAAAAGTTGTGGTGGGGGTGGGGTGTTGTGGTGGGGGTGGGGTGTTGTGGCGTGGTGGGGTGTTGTGGCGTGGTTGGGTGTTGTTATGGCGTTATCATTCTATTCGTTATTCTTCAACATCATCTTTCAATCTTACTTCATTTTTATCTTTCATTCACCCCTTTATTCCTCCTTACTTATTCCTATCCTCTGTCTTTTTTCTTTCTGCTTCTTCTTCCTTCTTTCTCACCCCCTTCCCCCCTCATCCCCTTTTATTCCTTCTCGATATCTCCCTTATGAGGCCATCAGGATAAAGTGGAGAGAGAGAGAGAGAGAGAGAGAGAGAGAGAGAGAGAGAGAGAGAGAAGAGGATGAGAGAGAGAGAGAGAGGGAGAGAGAGAGAGAGAGACGAGATGAGAGAGAGAGAGAGAGAGAGAGAGAGAGAGAGAGAGAGAGAGAGAGAGAGAGAGAGAGAGAGAGAGATTGTGTCATTTGCATACGTTGATGACTAATCCATTGGAACTTAATCGAGAAGGGAAAATAAACAGACTTAGGGTGTGGGTGTGTGGGGTGTGGGTGTCTGGGGGGGTGGGGTGTGGGGGAGAGTGTTGTTTGTATGTGCGTGTGGGGGTGGGTGTGGGGAAAGTGTGTGTGTGTGGGGGGGAGTGTGTTGTTTGTTTGTGCGTGTGTGGGGGTGTGGGTGTGGGGGAGTGTGTTGTTTGTTTGTGCGTGTGTGGGGGGTGTTGTGTGTGTGTGGGGGTGTGTTGTGTGTGTGTGGTGTGTGTGTGTGTGTGTGTGTGTGTGTGTGTGTGTTTAAGGTCTTTGTTTACTGTTTAGGTCTTTGATTGAACCATAAGAGGTGTTGGAGGTGTTGTTGTAGGTGTCAGCCTGTAGTGATGATGTTGGAGGTGTTGGTGACTGGCCATACTAGTGTTGGTGGTCATGTGTAAGTGTTGGAGGGTGTTGGTGTCTGGTGTTGGAGGGTGTTGGTGACTGGCCATACAGTGTTGGTGGTCATGGTGTAAGTGTTGGAGGGTGTGGTGACTGGCCATACTAGTGTTGGTGGTCATGGTGTAAGTGTTGGGGTGTTGGTGACTGGTGTTGGAGGGTGTTGGTGCTGGCCAACAGTGGTGGTATGGTGTAAGGTGTTGGAGGTGTTGGTGTTGGGTGGTCATGGTGTAAGTGTTGGAGGTGTTGGTGACTGGTGTTGGAGGTGTTGGTGACGCCATACTGTGTTGGTGGTCATGGTGTAAGTGTTGGAGGGTGTTGGTGTCTGGTGTGGAGGTGTTGGTGACTGGCCATACTAGTGTCGGTGGTCATGGTGTAAGTGTTGGAGGGTGTTGGTGTCTGGTGTTGGAGGGTGTTGGTGACTGGCCATACTAGTGTTGGTGGTCATGGTGTAAGTGTTGGAGGTGTGGTGTTGGTGGTCATGGTGTAGTGTTGGGGTTTGGTGACTGGTGTTGGAGGTGGTGACGCCATACTAGTGTCAGTGGTCATGTGTAAGTGTTGGAGGTGTTGGTGACTGGTGTTGGAGGTCATAGTGTGGCCAGGGAGAGAGAAGGTCACTTGTTCCTCCTTGGTGGTGAGCTGTGATGTCATGTATCAGTTGGTTATGGTGAGCCGTGATGTCATATACCACCTGATCAAGGTGAGCTGTGATGTCATGTATCAGTTGGTTATGGTGAGCTATGACGTCATACATCAGCTGGTCATGGTGAGCTGTGACGTCATAAATCAGCTGGACATGGTGAGCTGTGACGTCGCCATCAGCTGATGAAGGGAGCTGTGACGTCATACATCAGCTGGTCATGGTGAACTGTGACGTCGCCTCCACCTGATCCAGGAGTGAACTGTGACGTCATATACCACCTGATCAAGGTGAACTGTGTCTGTGACGTCATAAATCAGCTGATGAAGGGGAGCTGTGACGTCATATATCAGCTGGTCATGGTGAACTGTGACGTCATATACCACCTGATCAAGGTGAACTGTGACGTCATATACCACCTGATCAAGGTGAACTGTGTCTGTGACGTCATATACCACCTGATGGTGAGCTATGACGTCATACATCAGCTGGTCATGGTGAGCTATGACGTCATACATCAGCTGGTCATGGTGAGCTATGACGTCATACATTAGCTGGTCATGGTGAGCTATGACGTCATACATTAGCTGGTCATGGTGAGCTATGACGTCATACATTAGCTGGTCATGGTGAGCTATGACGTCATACATCAGCTGGGCATGGTGAGCTATGACGTCATACATCAGCTGGTCATGGTGAGCTATGATGTCATATATGAATTGATAATGGTGAGGTATGATGTCATGTATAAACTGTTCATGGTAAGGTGTGATGTCATGTATAAACTGTTCATGGTGAGGTGTGATGTCATGTATAAACTGTTCGTGGTGAGGTATGATGTCATGTATAAACTGTTCGTGGTGAGGTATGATGTCATGTATAAACTGTTCATGGTGAGGTGTGATGTCATGTATAAACTGTTCATGGTGAGGTGTGATGTCATGTATAAACTGTTCATGGTGAGGTGTGATGTCATGTATAAACTGTTCATGGTGAGGTGTGATGTCATGTATAAACTGTTCATGGTGAGGTGTGATGTCATGTATAAACTGTTCATGGTGAGGTATGATGTCATGTATAAACTGTTCATGGTGAGGTATGATGTCATGTATAAACCGTTTCATGGTGAGGTGTGATGTCATGTATAAACTGTTCATGGTGAGGTGTGATGTCATGTAAAACTGTTCAACTGTCTTGTATGTCGGCGCTGTTCATGGTGAGGTATGATGTCATGTATAAACTGTTGGCGGTGATATGTGTCAATATGTATGGTGAGGTGTCATGTTCATGGTGAGGTATGATGTCATGCATAAACTGTTCATGGTGAGGTATGATGATAAACTGTCTGCGGTGAGGTGTGATGTCATAAACTGTTCATGGTGAGGTATGATGTCATGTATAAATACTGTTCATGGTGTGATGTCATGTATAAACTGTTCATGGTGAGGTGTGATGTCATGTATAAACTGTTCATGGTGAGGTATGATGTCATGTATAAACTGTTCATGGTGAGGTGTGATGTCATGTATAAACTGTTCATGGTGAGGTGTGATGTCATGTATAAACTGTTCATGGTGAGGTATGATGTCATGTATAAACTGTTCATGGTGAGGTGTGATGTCATGTATAAACTGTTCATGGTGAGGTATGATGCAATTAATATCCCGAAAACAATACGGTAGAACCCACGTGTATTTGGGCATGACGTACTCTGATTGGTCCTCGCCTAATATGACGTCATTTATTGTCCTCCCACACATCATAACCCTCCCTCCCTCCCTCCCTCCCTCACCTGTCCTTAATCTAATGCGCTGTACGGGACCTAACCTAACCTAACCTAACCTAACCTATCCTATCCTAACCTAACCTAACCTAACCTAACCTAACCTAACCTAACCTAACCTATCCTATCCTAACCTAACCTAACCTAACCTAACCTAACCTAACCTATCCTATCCTAACCTAACCTATCCTAACCTAACCTAACCTAACCCAAATCTACTTAACCTCCCCAGTTGGCTGAATATCAACTGATTTCATGACGGTTGACACCCAATCAGCGCACGCATGACCCGCATTCGAGTGGATTTGATTATAATTACTGGTGCCTCTCCCGCCGGAAGTCTCACTAAGCCACGTCGGGATTCGCTAATGAATGAGACCCCATCACCTGCTGACACCTGTAAATGATGGCCAGGTGTTGTTATGTTAATCCCGGCTCTCTACTTAATCCCAGAGCCACTGAGTGAATACTGGCACGTGAAGACCTGTTAATGGCGCTGGGATTAGGGAAGGGGGGACCTATTATGGTGCTGGGATTAGGAAGGGGTGAGGGTTATTGGTTCTGATTGGTGTGTGTGTGTGTGTGTGTGTGTGTGTGTGTGTGTGTGTGTGTGTGTGTGTGTGTGTGTGTGTGTGTGTGTGTGTGTGTGTGTGTGTGTGTGTGTGTCTAATTAACCGTACACTCATCAATAATAACTAACTGTAAATATGCACTGAAAACTACCTTGAAAGTAATTCATTGTTTACCTGCGTCACAGCCATTGTCACACCTGAGTCCCAATGCTTCACCTGTCGTAAAGTCCTGCGCCCACCACCTTTCACGTCGTGGCTAGTGGAGAGAGGAGTACTGTCTGTCGTGGTTAGAGTGGTGTAAGAGTGGTGTAAGAGTGGTGTAAGAGTGGTGTTAGAGTGGTGTTAGAGTGGTGTAAGAGTGGTGTAAGAGTGGTGTTAGAGTGGTGTAAGAGTGGTGTAAGAGTGGTGTAAGAGTGGTGTAAGAGTGGTGTGAGAGTTGTGTAAGAGTGGTGTAAGAGTGGTGTAAGTGGTGTAGAAGTAGTGTAAAGTGGTAAGAAGTGGTAAGTAGTGTAGAGTGGTGTAAGAGTGTGTGTGGTAAGAGTGGTGTCAGAGTGGTGTCAGAGTGGTGTAAGAGTGGTGTAAGAGTGGTGTAAGAGTGGTGTAAGAGTGGTGTAAGAGTGTTGTAAGAGTGTTGTAAGAGTGGTGTAAGAGTGGTGTTAGAGTGGTGTTAGAGTGGTGTAAGAGTGGTTTATTGGCCTTCGCATGGGAGGAATATAAAGTTTAGTAATTTAATAGACTGTTATGACTGTGCAGCACTTGCTTGCGTGTGTGTGTGTGTGTGTGTGTGTGTGTGTGTGTGTGTGTGTGTGTGTGTGTTGTGGGCTGGCAGGTTGTAGGGAGGCTGAGTGGTGTGTGAGTATAGATAATGCTCTTTCATTATAATTAGAGGGATTTAGTGATGTCTGGTGGATATTTTATTTATTTATTTATTTATTTATTTATTTATTTATTTATTTATTTATAGTGGTTGAAGGAATTTACTTCACTTAAAGATTTTACATATGTACCCAAAGGCTTATTATTCATTTATTTATTGTCAAAGAAGAAATTTATTTATATACCGATAGTCATTTTAGTTATAATTACACACCTGGAGAGATTTACATATACCTGGAGTCCTTACCTATTTAATTACTATGGCAAGAGTATCAGTCCACCCTACCTGTGACAACAACACCACCATAATATTAATGTGTTGTTCTGTCCGTCAAAACGAGTGATCCTCCGACTTAGTGCGGACAGTGGCGTTGGATGGTATTTTAATAGGCTGGGATCAGGAGAGACTAGTGGCGGTAATACTCTCTGGACAGTAAGGTTATGGTACACAAGGGTCATATATTATACAGGAATATTTTTTGTGTATTTATAGTTTTAATAATGTCATCAGTGGTAAATAAAAGGTTGGATAATGTAAACAAATGACGTCACTGGTGAGTATAAAAACAGGAGTGAGACCACGTCATTATTATGTCATTATTATTACGAGTACAAAAATATACTCCATCCATAGCTCTGGACACGTTTTACACACACACACACACACACACACACACACACACACACACACCTAACTCTTCCCTGCGTCTGTAATGAAAGAGACTTAATGTTAATAATGATAATTTTCCTACAACTTTTCGCAGTCAGTGTCGGGAAGTTGGTCTCACTTTGGACGAAAATAACACAGACTGAAACTTCTGAGCTGTGATTTTTTTTCCTCGTTTTTCTAACTCTGAGAAAACTCGTGTGTGTGTGTGTGTGTGTGTGTGTGTGTGTGTGTGTGTGTGTGTGTGTGTGTGTGTGTGTGTGTGTGTGTGTGTGTGTGTGTGTGTGTGTGTGTGTGTGATCCCTCCCGCAGTAGTGTCTCTTAACCCCTCCTCTCGCCTATCACCCTCCCCCTATCACCTCCTTCCCCTTCCTCCCATCACCCTGCCCTCCCCAGGCTTAAGGCTACAGGAGGGAGTCAGAAGGTTGAGCTCAGGTGGGATGTACGCCGTGAATTAGGAGATATTATATATGTTGTGAACTGTTAGAGTCTGAAATTGTGAGTTGTGAGGGTCTCATTAATGAGTTGTGATTGTTCTAAATTGTTATTTGTGACGGTATTGTGAGTAGAAATGGTCGGAAAATATGAGGGGCCAAAATTGTGAGTTGTGAGGGGCCAAAATTGTGAGTTGTAACGGTCTGAAAATACTCTTTAAGGGGACCCAAAAGTAGGTTGTAACGTAAGGGCCGAAAAGACCAGGGGAAGGTGTAGGGTGAATAGACCCGAAACCTGCCATCTAGAGAACAAGTGGTCCTAGCCCGGGCAGAGAGAGCTGTTGATGTGAGCCCGTGACCAGAGAACAATAGAGAGATGATCTCTTAATGACAGTCGGCCCTGTGTACGAGTGTGAGAGTCAGATTGTTTCAGATTTGCCCAGCGAGGGGACTAGTTTATTGGGCACCCCCTTCCATCTTATGCAAGGCGAAGCACAGAAGTGTTTACAGCGTTTAACAGGAAGCATGCGGAGTTTATGCTTGCCTTCGTGACTCGTGCATTAAGGACGCAAGTGCCCGAGAGCCATGGGTTTTATGTACAAGTTACATGCATAGTGACAGCATGATAAGTGTGTGGTGGGAATTGGGTGCCGGTGAGGCTGTTGCTAAGCTCAGCCCTTGAGGTGGTTGGCTCTAAATTATTTACATTATTGTTATGATGATGAGGCAATACTATGGTGCTACATATACAGTGTTTCCCTATAACACACTTCCTGCCTACCTACCCCCAGAGAATTAAACGCTAACAACCCCCCAGAGAATCAAACACTGCCACTCTCCGCCTCCCCAGAAGACTTTGATTGGGGCCCCGGAGATGATAAACTCAGAGGACCCCCGAGGGACCAGTCGTATCCTTCTTGATGAGCTTCAGAGGGCTGGAGAGGGGGAGGGGGGAGGGAGGGAAAGTTCTGAGTCAACAATAGTATTCAAGAGGGAGAGGAGGAAGAGGAGATGGTGATGGGGGAAGAGATGGTGGTGAGGGAGGAGGAGGAGGAGGGCGAAGAGAAGATGGTGGTGTGGGAGGACTAAGGAGATGGAAGGGAAAGAGGTGGTGTTGGTGGTGGAGGGGGGTTGCAGGTGAGGAGGAGGGAGGGAGAAGGAGAGAGAGGAGGTGGAGGAGGAGGAGAAGGAGAGAGGAGGTGGAGGGAGGAGGAGAAAGGAGAGAGAGAGGTGGAGGAGGAGGGAGAGAGGAGAGGAGGTGGAGGAGGAGGAGAAGGAGAGGAGTGGTGGTGGTGGTGGTGGAGATGGTAGGGAGGGAGGAGGAGGAGGAAGAAAAGTCCCTCCTTCATTGTTATAGAATTGTCTAGATGAGGCAATAAAGGGAATATGTTCAAAGGCTATGGTGGAGGTATGGTGCTATGGTGAGGTATGGTGCTATGGTGGAGTATGGTGCTGTGGTGCAGGTATGTAGTGCATGGTGAGGGTATGGTGCTATGGTGGAGGTATGGTGCTATGGTGGAGGTATGGTGCTATGGTGAAATTATGGTGCTATGGTGGAGGTATGTGCTATGGTGGAGTGTGGTGCTATGGTGGAGGTATGTTACTATAGTGAAGGTATGTTGCTATGGTGGAGTTATGGTGCTATGGTGGAGGTATGGTGCTATGGTGGAGGTATGGTGCTATGGTGGAGGTATGGTGCTATGGTGGAGGTATGGTGCTTTGGTGGAGGTATGGTGTTTTGGTGGGGGTGTGGTGTTATGGTGGAGGTATGGTGCTATGGTGGGGATATGGTGTTATAGTGGGGTATGGTATTATGGTAGGGATATGGTGTTATGGTAGGGCTGTGGTGTTATGGTAGGGCTATGATGTTATGGTGGGGGTATGGTGTTATGTTAGGGATATGGAGGATATGGTGTTATGGTAAGGGTATGGTGCTATTATGGGGTCATGGTGTAAATGGTTGTGGTATGGTGCTATGGTAAGGGTATGGTGTTATGGTGGAAATATAGTGCTATGGTAGGATATGGTGGTATAATGTAATATGTTATGGTGATAGTATGATGGTATAATATTGCAATTTGTTATGGTGGTGAAGTGATGGTGTAATTGTTGTATGGTGCTAATGGTGGGGTTTGGTATATGGTGCAATGGTGGGGGTACGGTGCTACATTGAATTGAAGATGAATTGAATTTGCAGATGATACCAAAATGGGGAGAGTGATAAATTCAGACAGTGACTTTGAACACCTTCAAAGAGACCTAGATACCTTACATGAGTGGTCAGTAGACTGGCAAATGAATTTTAATACTGATAAATGCAAGGTACTACAGATAGAGAAGACGAATACAAACGTTAAGTATAAACTAGGTAACACGGAAATAGAAAACTCAGATTGTGAAAAAGATCTGGAATTGTATTTGTTAGCAACGACTTGGAAACCTAGAAAACAATGTATTAGCGTTCGCAACAAGGCAAACAGGATTCTTGGGTTCATATCTAGGTCTGTGAGTAACAGAACTGCTGACGTTATCTTGAAACTTTACCTAGCATTAGTGAGGCCACACATGGATTATGCGGTTCAATTCTGGTGTCCTTATTATAGAATGGACATAGATTCTTTGGAGAGAGTACAAAGAAGAATGACAAAAATGATCCATAATATTAGAAACCTTCCATATGAAGAAAGACTGAAAAGCTTAGGCTTGCATTCATTAGAGAGGCGTAGAGTTAGGGGAGATATGATAGAGGTGTTCAAGTGGGTAAGTGGGATTAACAAGGGTAAAATGGAAGATGTTCTGAAGCTCAGTAATAACGAAATAACTAGAACAAATGGCTTTAAATTAGATAAATTCCGATTCAGAAAGGATATAGGCAAGCACTGGTTTGGTAATAGAGTTGTGGATATGTGGAATAGGCTACCGAGTGCTATAGTAGGATCGGGGACGCTAGGGAGCTTCAAGACGAAGTTGGATAGGCACATGGAAGTGCTGGGATGGGTGTGAAAGGGATCTGCCCTGTATGGGCCAGTCGGCCTCCTGCAGTATCCCACTTTCTTATGTTCTTATGTAAAATACTATGGTGGAAGTATGGTGTCTTTGATGGAGTATGGTGATATATTGTTAGAGCGAAAGTATGATCATAAAGAAAAAATGGTGCCATAATGGGAGTATTGTGCTATGGTAGAGATATGGAATTGTTATAGGAGTGAGGTTCTATGGTAGTCGTGTATGGTGCCATTACTTCATGGCGAAATTATGGTGCATGAATAATGGGAAGGGGGAAGGGGAGAAGGAAGGGTAAAGAGAATGGGTAGGGGGAATTGAGGAGGAGGTGGAGAGAGGGAGGAAAGAAGGAAGGAAGAAGAGAGAGAGAGAGAGAGAGAGAGAGAGAGAGAGAGAGAGAGAGATCAAATAGCCACAGGGTAATAGTGAAGTGGGGACAATCATCTCTTTGAGCCTCCGAGATAATGGGGTAAAGGAGGAGGAAGAATGAGGCAGCAAGGAAAGAAGAAGGAAGAAGGAAGATGGAAGAGGAGGAAGATATAGATGATACTTAAGAGTGAAGGAAGAAAGTGAAGTGAAGGAAGTTGGAAATAAGAAAGAGTGAAGAGGATTGAATCAGGAAGGATGGGGAGAAGAAATTAGGGAAGAAGGAGAAGGGGGTAAGAAGGAAGTAAGGCAAGGGGGGAAGAAGAGGAAAGGTAAGGGAAAGGGAGGAGGTAAGAGTAGGAAAAGAGAAGAGGAATAAGAGAAGACAGAAAGAGGAATAAGCAAATAGCAGTGAAAAGGGGAGGAGAGAAATACCCGAAGAGAAACCAATAAATAATGTAATCAAACAATAATTAAAGTAAAATGATGACAAGAATAAGGAGAGAGAGAGAGAGAGAGAGAGAGAGAGAGAGAGAGAGATTGTAAGATGACAAGAGAAAGCAAATGTAGAGATGAGGAGTGAGGTGAGGTAGAGGCAAGAGATGAGGAGTGAGGTGAGACAGAAGCAAGTGAAGTGAGGGTGGAGCGAGGGTGAGGTGAGGTAGAGATGAAAATTGGGTGAGGAAGTGAGGCGTAATTGAGGCAGGGACGGGAGGTGAGGTGAAGAAGGGAGAGATATAAGGTGAGTGAGGGAAGGAAGTGAAGTGAGGTGAGGGAGAGAGAAGTGAGGTGAAGGAGGGAGAGAGAGAGGTGAGGGAGGAAAGGTGAGGTGAATTGAGGAGAGAAAAAGGTGAAGGAGGGAGAGAGAGGTGAGGGTGAGGTGAAGGAGGGAGGAGGAAAGGGGGCAAAGAGGAAAAGTGAGTAAGTTGTAAATTAAAGGGAAAAGACCAGTTATTAAGACCAGGTTGGGTTTTTTTTTTGTAGGGAAAGGAGGAATGAAGGAAGATTAGAGGTGGGGGAAGGAAGTTATAGTTCGGAAATTGAAGAAATTCAGGAGGAGGTAAGAGAGGGCGGGCTGACCGCCTAGCTAAGCTAATAGTGTTAGGGTTGTGTCATGGGTTAGTTATTGTCTGCCGGTACAGGCACTAGGCATCCTACCCTGTCCCATATATGGGTGATTTAAGGGCCTTATTTCATATTCCGCCGACCCTACTGGCGGATGCTGGTCTCGGGAGGTTGTCTATTGCCTGGCCGTGTAGATCGGGGGTGGTAATGGAACTTTTGAGATTTGGTAGCTTTTTGGGAACCATGTATGGTTGTTGTCGTTATCTGGTGGAGTCTTTGAAGGAGTTCTTGCTCTGATCGTTCTATCTTTTGCCAGATTCTGCTGGCCAGGGTGTGCAGCTGCTGGTTGATGGGTTTCATTCTCAGGTCTCTATGTATCTCGGCTGTGGTTCTGGTGAAGGGGTATCTTTCACCTGTGACGAATCTTAGGGCTTCATTTTGGACCACCTGTAATTTTAATATTTGAGTAGTGCTCATAGTATGAAGAGGTATTGCTGGGTAAGTTAATATCGGTGTGATAAATGATGTCACTAGGCGTAGTTTAATTTTCTCAGGAAGCGCGTTAAAGCGGTATAGTTTTCTCAGCTCTCTTCTTGCTTTTTCCTTCCTACTGTGGACATGATGGGAGTAACCTGTCGTGGATATATGCAGGCCCAGGAGGGTGCCTCTGCTTTTGTATTCTATCTGGGCATTATTGGTTACTAATGGATGGGTTTTCCTTCTGCATAAGGGTATCACTGTGAATTTCGGGAGACTGGTTTGGATTTTCCATTGTTTTTCGTAGTTATTTACCCTTCCTAATTCCCGCCTGGTGTTTTCGGCCTGTAACGCTCGCGATTTTCCTTGATGTGTTGTTATTTGAGTGATGTCGTCTGCATACATAATATCTTCGTTACCTATTCTAGTGGGAGGCGGGGTGTCACTTGTGTAGATAATATATAGGGTGGGGGAGAGGACGCATCCCTGAGGGACTCCACTCGTGAGAGGGAACGTCTCTCCTGTGTGTTGTCCTACCCTCAGTCTAGCATTTCTGCCGTCAAGAAAGTTGCAAAGCAACTTTTCAATGTTGGTGGGAAGTTTGAGTTGGCGGATCTTATATTTTAGACCGTCGTGCCAGACTTTGTCAAATGCCTTCGCTACATCTCGGAGAGTTAGATTACATTGTCTACCACTCGCCGTGGCTCTGGCTATGTTTTCGCATGCCAGGGCTATCGCTGTTGTGGTGGACTTCCCTTTCCTGAACCCGAATTGTCTGCAGTTGACTCTGTTGTTTCCAGGTGATTTCTCAGACGGTTATTGATGATTTTTTCTAGGATTTTTCCAGGTACTTCGAGGAGGGAGGTCGGTCTGTAGTTTAGTGGGACGGCGGGGTTCTTTCCTTGTTTTGGTGTTAGGGTTATAATGGCCTCTTTGAATTTAGTTGGGAAGTAGCCCGAGGCCAGGCAAGCGTTCATCGTGGTTCTCAGTCTCTCCATGGCCGGGTTGTTTATGTGGCTGAGGATCTCCTTGGTGATGCCTGAATAACCAGGGACTTTATTTTTGGTATTGGAGATGGCTCTGTTGAGTTCTTCTGAGGTGATTGGTTTGGACAATGGGCTGTCCGCTCTCAGATCCTCCCATATGATTTCAGGGGAAGGCTGAGTGCGGTGTGTCTGGCCCCGGAGTTCATCAAGGACGAGCTCCTTGTGGGTACCATCGAATCCCCTATTCTCTTCATTTGTGATTCGGAAGATGTTCCTCCATATGTCCCTAAATATGGGTTCTTTGTCTTGGTCGGCATATATTTTACTTCCTGCGTGGTCAGTTATATATGATGACTCGTTATGGCTGCAACCTTTCAATCTCTTAACTCGACGCCAGAACTCTCCTGGATCGTTGTATGTATGCGAGAGTTGTTCAACTATTTCGGTCCATTTAAGGTTGCTTTGTTCCTGAGATCTTGTTTTTATTTTCTCCCGGATTCTTCTGTATGTATTGTAGCTTACGATGTCCCAACCAGGGGTGTTAAGGTGTGTGCTGTATATATTTTATGTCAGGGGACGTGGGTGAAGGGGTCTCTGGGGTAAGGGGATAAGTGGCGGTCGTCCTTGGTTCTCTGGGGTAAGGGGATAAGTGGCGGTCGTCCGTGGTTCTCTGGGGTAAGGGGATAAGTGGCGGTCGTCCTTGGTTCTCTGGGGTAAGGGTCTTCTTGGAGGGTTTTCTGGGGTTCTGAAGGTAAACGTGTCTCTAGGGTTTTGGAGGTCTTAGGGAGGGGGGGGGTCTATACTAACCACTCAAAACATTTTAGATACAGCCTGTGGATAAGTGACCACCATCAGTTGTAATGTGTCTTGTTCTATGCTCACAACGACAAGAAAAACAACGACAACAGAGTTTAATGTGGTAAGATAAAAAAAAACACGAGATGGCAGATTGGATGGATGGAGGAAGTAGGTACGGGGCGTGGAAGAGGAGGGGGAGAGGGACGAGTCGTGGAGGAGGAGGGGGCGTGGACGAGGGAGAGGGGAGGGGGAAAGGGGAGTAGAGGCAGGAGGAGGGGAGGGAGGTGGTTTATGTGTCAACGTGACCGTGACTTTATGGTGGATGTGGTCACTGCACAAAAGTCATCTTATCAAAGGTCACTTATCGCTACATTACCAATAAATAAGGAAAGCCTAACCTAGGGAATTTAAGGTAGAAGCGTTAACACAAACAAACCACATTTTGAAGTAACGAGCTGCAATGCAGTGTCGGGCGAATACCTGATAGGACACCAGCTCCACTGCAACCAACCCTCAGAATACTATCCGCAAATGATTAACGTCCAGGTCCCAGTACACGCTGCGTAGACAGAGACAAATGGCGTAAAAAATGTTTCATGGATTGCTTGCCAATCGAAACTGCTCAGCTTGTGAGGCGAGGATGCTGACCATTAAAAGTAAAGGCCACAGATGTTTTGACATATATACCACTTGTTTTCCTGCCTAGATCACTGAAAATACATGTAATGACGAGCATTTGGGGATTATGGCAGACACACAAACAGATGCACAGACATATATACACATACAGATAGCCAGGCGAACAGACATATTACCAAACGGCACATACACTTATCCAAAAAGACAAACACAGAGAGAGAAACGTACAAACAGATGCTAATATAAGAAAATAGGTCCTTTTTTTAAGTTCTTGTTGCTAAGTTATCGTCAGGGGTGTTCAAGAGGTGTCAGGGGTGTTCAAGGGGTGACAAAAAGGTGTCTAGGGATATCAGGAAGGTGTCAAAGGGTGTCAGGAAAGTGTCGAAAGTGTGTGTCTAGAAGGTGTCAAGGGAGTGTCAGGAAGAAAAGTGTCAAATGGAAGTGTCAGTAAGGAAGGGTGTTGTGGTGGTAGGGGAGGAAGAGAAGGGTGTTGTGGTGGTAGGGGAGGAAGAGAAGGTGTTGTGGTGGTAAGGGAGGAAGAGAAGGTGGTCAGGTGGTAGGGGAGGAAGGAAGGGTGTTGTGGTGGTAGGAAGGAGAAGAGATGTATGTTGTGGTAGGAGAGGGAAGAGGAAGGGTGTTAGGTAGGGGAGGAAGGTGTTGTGGTGGTAGGGGAGAAATATATGGGTGTTGTGGTGGTAGGGAGGAAGGAAGGGTGTTGTGGTAGGGGAGGAAGAGAATGCAGAGAGGAAGGGAAGGAAGGGTGGTGTAGGGGGAGGAAGAGAAGGGTGTTTGGTGGTAGGAGGAAGAGAAGGGCGTTGTGGTGGGAGGAAATAGTGCGTGTTAGGTGGTGAGGGGAGGAAGAGAAGGCAAGGGGCAGGCGGTAGGGGAGGAAGAGAAGGGTGCTGCGGTGGTATGATGAAATATAAGGGTGCTGGTGGGGCAGATGAAAATGGCGTTGTGGTGGCAGGGGAGGAAGATAGCGGCGGTGTGGTGGTAGGGAGGAAATAAGGGGCGTTGTGGTGGCAGGGGAGGAAGAGAAGGGTGTTGTGGCAGAAAGATGAATATAGCGGGGCAAGAGAGCGGTGTTGTGGTGGTAGAGGAAGAAGGGTGTTGTGGTAGAGTAAACGGGTGTTGTGGTGGTAGAGAAAAGGCAAGCTTGTGGTGGCAGAGAAATAGTGGCAGCTGAGGAAGATACTGGGTGTCAGGTGGCAGGCAAGAGAATGGCAAGTTATGGTGGTAGGGAGGAAAGATAATAAGCGTTGTGGCAGGAAGAGAAAGAGAAGCTGCGTTGTGGTGGTAGGAGGATGAGCAAGCTTGGTGTGGTAGAGTGAAGAGAAGGTGTTGTGGTGGTGATAAAGAAGGTGGGTGGTAGGGGAAACAAGGTGTGTGGTGGCAGGGGATGAAGGAAGGGTGTGTGGTGGTAGGGATGAAGAGAAGGGTGTTGTGGTGGTAGGGGAGGAAGAGAAGGGTGTTGTGGTGGTAGGAAGGAAGAGAAGGGTTGTGGTAGGGGAGGAAGAGAAGGGTTTGTGGTGGTAGGGGAGGAAGAGAAGGGTGTTGTGGTGGTAGGGGAGGAAAGAAGGGCAAGCTAGGTGGGTAGGGGAGGAAGAGAAGGGTAGGTGGTGGTAGGGGAGGAAAGAGATGGTGTTGTGGTGGTAGGGGAGAGGAAGAGAAGGGTTGTGGTGGTAGAGGAAGAGAAGGGTGTTGTGGTGGTAGGGGAGGAAGAGAAGGTGTTGTGGTGGTAGGGGAGGAAGAGAAGGGTGTTGCAGGTGGTAGGAGGAAAGAGAAGGGTTGAGGTAGGAGGAAACAGAAGGGCGAGGTGGTAGGGGAGGAAGAGAGGGTGTTGTGGTGGTAGGGGAGGAAGAGAAGGGTGTTGTGGTGGTAGGGGAGGAAGAGAAGGGGTTGAGGTAGAGAGAAGGAAGGAAGTTGTGGTGGTAGGGAGGAAGAGAAGGGTGTTGTGGTGGTAGGGGAGGAAGAGAGGTGTTGTGGTAGTAGGGGAGGAAGAGAAGGTGTAGTGTGGTAGGAGGAAAAAGGGTGTTGTGGTGGTAAGGAGGAAAAACGGTGAGTGGTAGAGAAGGGAAGGGTGTTGTGGTGGTAGGGGAGGAAGAGAAGGGTAGGAGGAAGAGAAGGGTGTTGTGGTGGTAGGGAAGGAAGAGAAGGGCGTTGTGGTGGTAGGGGAGGAAGAGAAGGGTGTTGTGGTGTAGGGGGAGGAAGAGAAGGGTGTTAGGGTGGTAGGGGAGGAAGAGAAGGTGTTGTGGTGGTAGGGGAGGAAGAGAAGGGTGTTGTGGTGGTAGGGGAGGAAGAGAAGGGTGTTGTGGTGGTAAGAGGAAATATAAGGGTGTTGTGGTAGTAGGGGAGGAAGAGAAGCAACAAAAAAAAACAAAACACAAGTGTTGTGGTGGTAGGGAAGGAAGAAAAGTGAAAGATGTTGTGGTAGGGGAGGAAGAGAAGGGTGTGGTGGTAGGGGGAGGAAGAGAAGGTGGAGCCAGGTAGGGAAGGAAGAGAAGGGGCCAGGTGGTAGGAGGAAGAGAAGGCGTTGTGGTGGTAGGGGATAAAGAGAAGGGTGTTAGGTGGTAGGGGAAGGAAAGGTGTTCAGGTGGTAGGGGAAGAGATGGTGAAGTAGGGTAGAGGAAGAAGGGTGTTGTGGTGGTAGAGGAAGATGGGTGTTGTGGTAGAGGAAGAGAAGTGTTGTGGTGGTAGGAAGGAAGAAGGGTGTTGTGGTAGGAGGAAGAGAAGGGCGTTGTGGTGGAAGGAGGAAGGAGAAGGGGTTGTGGTGGTAGAGGAAGAGAAGGGTTGTGGTGGAAGGGGAGAAGAGAAGGGTGTTGTGTGGTAGGGAAGGAAGAGAAGGGTGTTGTGGTGGTAGGGGAGGAAGAGAAGGCGTTGTGGCGGTAGGGAATGAAACAGAAGCAGGTGGTAAAGATGAAGATAGGCTGTGTAGTGGTGGCAGATGAAGAAATGGCACAGGTGGCAGGAATAAGGGGCCGTGGCAGAAAGAGGAAGAGCATGCGTTGTGGCAGATAAAGAGAAGGAAGTTGTGGTGGTAGGGAATGAAGAGTAAAGGGTTGTGGTAGGGAGGAAGATAGAAGGGTGTTGTGTGGTAGGGAAGGAAGAGAAGGGTGTTGTGGTGGTAGGAGGAAGAGAAGTTGTGGTAGAGGAAGAAAGGGCAAGCTGTGGTGGTAGGGGAGAAAAAAGGCGGGTGTTGTGGGTAGAAGAGGAAGAAAGGGTGTTGTGGTAGGGAGGAAGAGATGTTGTGGTAGGTAGAGGAAGAGAAGGGTGTTTGGTGGTAGGGGAGGAAGAGAAGGGTGTTGTGGTGGTAGGGGAGGAGAAGAGAAGGGTTGTGGTGGTAGGGGAGGAAGAGAAGGGTGTTGCAGGTAGGAGGAAGGAAGGCAGTGGTGGTAGGAGGAAGAGAAGGAGGTTGTGGTGGTAGGGGAGGAAGAGAAGGGTGTTGTGGTGGTAGGGGAGGAAGAGAAGGGGAGTCAGGTGGTAGGGGAGGAAGAGAAGGTGTTGTGGTGGTAGGGGAGGAAGAGGGGTGTTGTGGTGGTAGGAGAGAAAATAGCTGTGTTGTGGTAGAGAGGAGAAGAGAAGGTGCTGTGGGTAGGGGCGAAGAGAAGGCTTGTGGTGGTAGGGGGAGGAAGAGAAGGTGCTGGGAAAAGTGAGTAGGGGAGGAAGGAAGGGACGTTGTGGTGGTAGAGGAAGGAAGGGTAAGTGTGTGGTAGGAGGAAGAGAAGGGATGTTCTGGTAGAGGAAGGAAGAGAAGGTGGTAAAAGCTGTGGTGGTAGGGGAGGAAGGAAAGGGTGTTGTGGCAGGGGAGGAAGAGAAGGGCAGGTGGTAGGGGAGGGAAGAGATGTTGTGGTAGGGAAGAGGAAGAAAGGTGTTGTGGTAGGGTAGAGAAGAAAGAAGGGTGTTGTAGGGAAGAGAAGAGAAGGGTTGAAGTAGGGGAGGAAGATAATGGTGTTGTGGTAAGAAAGAGTAAATAGAATAAGTCAGCAGTAGTATAGCCGAGAAGGTTGTGGCAGAGATGCAAGAAGCGCGTTGTGGTGGTGAGGGGATAAAGGAAGGGTGTTGTGGTAGGGGAGAAGGGCGTGCTGTGTGGTAGAGGAAGAGAATGGTGTTGTGGTGTAGATGAAGACATGGGTGTTGTGGTGGTGGAGGAAAAGAGATAAATAGCCGGAAGTGCTTGCAGTAGGATAAAATGAGAAGGGAAAAGTGTAAAAAAAAAGGAAAGTGGTAGGAAATGAGTAAAATGTGTTGTGTGGTGGTAGAGGAAATATGGAAGGGTGTTGGTGGAGATGAAGAGAAGGGTGTTGTATAGGAGGAAGATAATATGTTGTGGTGTAGGAGCAAAGAATAGTGTTGTGGTAGATAAAACATAATAAAGGGTATAAAGGAGAATGTATGTCAGGTAGAAAGTAAATATGGTGCCAGGCGGTGAAATATAAAGGGTGTTGTGTGGTGGTAGGGATGAAGAGCATGGGCGTCAGGTAGAGGAAGAGAAGGTTGTCAGTGAGATGAATGAAGGGTGTTGTGTAGAGAGGAAAAGAAGGTGGTGGGTAGAGGATGAAGGAAGGTGTTTGGTAGTAGGAAGAGAAGGATGTTGTGGTAGGGGAGGAAGAGAGAAGGGGTTGTGGTGTGGTAGGAGGAAGAGAAGGGTGTTAGGTGGTAGGGGAGGAAGGAAAGGGTGTTATGGGTCGTAGGGTGTTTAGGTAGGAGGAAAGGAAGGGGTTACCTCTCTATATATAAACTGGTGTTAATAAAGGCTGGAACACAACACTTAAAGTAAGACGATCCTGAGGGGGTGTGTGTTTTGCTGTCTCTTTCACACACACACACACACACACACACACACACACACACACACACACACACACACATTCCGCCCCACTGTTAACACAAACACTCACTCACAAAACAGGCTGCCTCCTGTAGGTCATAAATACAATGTATGGGCAAGGGGAGGGGGGGCTGGTGAGAGGGACGAGGTGAGGGTGTGAATGGGCGAGGTGAGTGGGACGAGATGAGGGGTGACTTGAAGGAGGGTGAGAGGGACGAGATGAGGGGGTGACTTAAGGAGGTGAGGACGAGATGAGGGGGTGACTATGGCGAGGTGAGGGACGAGCTGAGGGGGTGATCTAGGGAGGTGAGTGGGACGAGATGAGGGAGTGACTTGGGTGAGGAGGATGAGGTGAGGGGGTGACTTGGGCGAGGTGAGTGGACGAGATGAGGGAGACTGGGTGAGGAGGCGTGGATGAGGTGAGGGGTGACTTAGGCGAGGTGAGGGACGAGGTGAGGGGGTGACTTGGGCGAGGTGAGGGGACGAGATGAGGGGGAAGACTGGGCGAGGTGAGGGGACGAGATGAGGGGGTGACTTGGGGGAGGTGAGGGGATGAGGTGAGGGGGTGACTTAAGGAGGTGAGGGACGAGATGAGGGGGGGTGACTGGGCGAGGTGAGTGGGACGAGGTGAGGGGGTGACTCTGAAGGAGGTGAGAGGGACGAGACGAGGGGGTGACGGGCGAGGTGAGGGACGAGATGAGGGGTGACTGGGTGAGGTGAGAGGGATGAGGTGAGGGGGTGACTTGGGCGAGGTGAGGGGACGAGATGAGGGGGGTGACTTGGGTGAGGTGAGTGGGATAGAGGTAGGGGGTGATCGGGCGAGGGTGAGGACGAGATGAGGGGGTGACTTGGCGAGGTGGAGGGGACGAGTTGAGGGGTGACTTAAGGAGGGGAGGGACGAGATGAGGAGGACTTGGGTGAGGTGAGGGACGAGATGAGGGGTGACTGGGCGAGGTGAGAGGGGACGAGATGAGGGTGACGGTGAGTAGTGGATGAGGTGAATCCCGACGCTTAATTTCGATAAACTTGATCCAGAATTTTCTCCATTTATTAAAACCGGTATGACATTGCACACCTTGGTTCGAAATACTTAGTGTAATATCGATATTTTCCTTTATTTCTCCGTGGGTTAGAATGATCCAATTAGGGTGGTATTTTTAAAGAGTTCGGGTCACCACTATAAGACACCAGCTTATTTCAAACATGAAGATCCATTACTTAACACTAACCTGACCAAACCCAACTCAGCTAACGTTAGGGTGATTAATCAGGTGAAACTGCTGGGTGCTTAATCAGCATATGAAATCAAGCTGGGTGCCTAATCAGCATATAAATCAAGCTGGTGTTAATCAGCATATGAAATTAGCTGGGCAACTTAATCAGCAAAGAAACTGTTAAAGCCAACTCCAGGACAAATTACAAACCCACATCCCAGAGAAAGCTGGTGTGTGTGTGTGTGTGTGTGTGTGTGTGTGTGTGTGTGTGTGTGTGTGTGTGTGTGAGGGGGGTGGCGGCGGCTGGCAGGTGTTGGGCAAGGTGTTAGGCAAGAGGCTCGTGGACCATGTTTACTCTGGTATGGGGGTGGGGGTCTGGCCTATTTCCAGGTTGGTTATTGACAGGAAGAGCGCTTACTCTGCCAATTAGAAGATAACTTTCTCTCTTTATTTACGAGCTGCCCAGCTATACATTAAGTAGACTAGACCGTGAATAATTAGAGATACCCTTTTCTTTTCTTTCTTTCTTTTTCCTTCGAGATGTATGTATGTCAATAAAAATTGCGTGTTCTCTACCAACAAATGTATCGGTAAAACTCTTGTGAAAATTTGAGATATCTTTCTTTCTTGCAATTTTATATGAGTATTAATAAAAATTGTGTGTGTAATAGAGATATCTTTCTTTTTCTCTCAGGTATGGTAAATATGAGTGTTTGTTTCTTTTTGTTTGTGGGGAAACTAACAAATATTTTAGTTAGGTTAGGAACAAAGAAAGTGAAAAAGAAACAATAAATAGAGAAAGAAAGATAATTGAAAGAATGAGTGAGGAAAAGTAAACGTCCTCATGTACACTTTCCTTGATGTAGTGTTAGTTGAGGAGAGAGAGCCAGAAACCTGTAGTAGCTCCTATATGGTGTGTTGAGGACCAGGCGGGGTGGCAAGGCCGTGTACTGCCGCCCTCTCCGTTTCATTTGTATGGTAGTGATCTCAGATATGGTGATGGGGAAAGATATAATTAGTGGTCATTAACGCAGAAATATAATAAATAACGCTAAATGATGATGACCATAACTATGAGCTTTATTATTTTGTTTAGTTATCTTGATGTATTAATTGTATTTTGAAAGAAACGGAAGGGGTGGAGTTCCATTGGTCCGCGTTCAACTTTTCTCGTTATTTTGTACTGTAGTTCGAAAATAACCAATAATATACTATTACTTCCTGCCGAAACACGTAGTATAATGGCCAGGTGCAGCTTAACGTAGACCAAAGAGATCACTATGTCTTATATTCCATTTTTTTCTCTAACGTGTGTTTGAACCATAATATAATACTGAGTTATTGTATTGCCCAGTTTCATTTACTCCTGTTTATGTAATTATATTTATGTACATTAGGTTGAATATTTTTAATTAATATAGCTGATAGTACGAATAGTCCGCCAGATAATACGAATATCCGTCAGATAATGAATAGTCCGCCAGATAATACGAATAGTCCGGCCAGATAATACGAATAGTCCGGCCAGATAACAGTCCGGTCAGATAGTACGTAGTCCAGTCAGATAGTGAAAATATCGTCTACCGGTGCACCCTGATATTGGTTTAAGAACTGTGTTGCAGCGAGTAACTGAACAGGTGCTGAGACTGAGAGGAAGAGGAGAAGGAAGGAAGGAGGAGGAGAAGGAAGAACTATTAGAAACAGAATGAGAGAAGAAAGAGATATTGGAAGACTGGAAGAAAGGAGGAGGTAATAGAGAGAACAGGAAGAAAGGAGGAAAGGAGGTAATAGAGAGAACAGGAAGAAAGGAGGAAAGGAGGAAGGTAATGAGAGAGAACAGGAAGAAAGGAGGAAAGGAGGAAGGGTAATAGAGAGAACAGGAAGAAAGGAGAAAGGAGGAAGGGTAATAGAGAACAGGAAAGAAAGGAGGAAGGGTAATAGAGAGAACAAGAAAGGAGGAAGGGTAATAGAGAGAACAGGAAGAAAGGAGGAAGGATAATAGAGAGAACAGGAAGAAAGGAGGAAGGATAATACAGAGAACAGAAGATAGAGAGAAAATAAGGAAGAGTTGACAGAAGACGAAGATGAAGTGAAAGAAACGAAGATAGACCAAAGAAAGGAATAACTGAAATTACTATAAACACAACAGAAAATGAGTTGATTTATTTGTTATTGTATTTGTTTGTTTATTGTTTACATCGCATTACTTGTTTATTTCTCATATTTATACAATTTATTCGCCAACTGGTAATAATTTTATTTAAACCTCTTATAAATTTTCATGTCAGTTCTTTCGTAAAATTATACTGAATAAAAATCGACTAGTCTATAGGACCCAATTTACCTGTTTATAACATGTGCTTACCCCCCAAGTGAGGTGAGGCGTCCGTGGTGTTGGGTTACAGTTATAGCACGCTGTTGCCCCCGACGGTGATGACGTCATATATGAATAAGTAGAGCTTCGGGGTAATAAAGCGATATACACCTGAGCTGAGTCCAGGTGCTGTTGTTGATGAGTTTGGCTGTAAAAGTATTGAGGAAGGTTGTTGATCACATGGGCCCCAAGGCTTGCTGGGCCCCCAGCCCTATTGGACCACAAGTCTTAATAGACCCTGTGCTAATGGGTCCAATGTCCTAATAGACTCCAACTTATTATTATTATTACCACCATCCCAGCACCTACCTGTGGTCACATTACCTTGAAGGGGTCATCATCACCTGCACCTGGGCCGCGTCAGGTGTCCGTCAAGCGCTTTATCTTGATAGGTATTTAAATTCACCTGGGCATGAGAGGGGCGTGGCTGCTCCCCCCTCCCCCCTCCCCACCCACCTCTCTTATCCACCCCTCCTCCTTTCCCCCACCCTCCTCCTCTCACCCACCCCCCTCCTCCTCTCACCCCACCCCTCCTCCTCTCACCCACCCCTGCTTCTCTCACCCCACCCCTCCTCTCACCCACTTCTCTCACCCACCCCCTCCACCTCCTCTCACCCCTGCTTCTCTCACCCCCTCCTCCTCTCCACCCACCTGCTTCTCTCACCCACCCTCCCTCTCACCCACCCCTGCTTCTCTCCGCCACCCCTGCTTTGTCACCACCCCACCTTTTTCTCTCACCCACCCCTCCCACTACTCACCCACCCCTGCTTCTCTCCCACCCACCTCCCTCCTCTCACCCACCCCTGCTTCTCTCCCACCCTCCACCTCTCACCCACCCCTCCTTCTCCGCCACCCTCTTCTGTCACCCACCTGCTTCTCTCCCCACCTCCACCACTCACCCACCTGCTTCTCTCACCCACCCCTCCACCTCTCACCCACCTGCTTCTCTCCACCCACCCCTCCACCACTCACCCACCCCTGCTTCTCTCACCCTCACCTCTCTACCTACTGCCTCTCCACCACCCCTCTGCCTCACCCACCCCTGCTTCTCTCACCCACCCCTCCCTCTCCCCACCCCTCCTCTCACCCACCCCTCCTCCTCCCACCTGCCTCTCTCCTCTCACCTGCCCCTCTCCTCTCACTACCCCTACCCTCTGCTTCTCCCTTCCCCCTCACCTGACCCTACCCCTCTCCCTGCCTCTCTCCTCCCACCTACCCCCACCCTCTGTACCCTTCCCCTCTCACCTGTCCCCCTCTGCTTCTCTCCTCCCACCCACCCCCACCCTCCTGGCCTACCCCTTCCCCTTTCCTGTCCCCTACCCTTCTCACTTGCCTCTCTCCTCCCACCTACCCCTACCCTCCCTGGCCTCTCTTCCCCTCTCCACCTGACCCTACCCCTCTCACCTCGCCCTCCCTCTCACCCCTGTCCCTCTCACCGACATTGTTGCATATTTTTTTATATAAATTATTTTGAATAGTTATAATTAATATTTATACTGACATGATGATAATGATATATTTATTGATGTTTAATAAGAGTAATAAAGAGATTTAAAACACCACACAACAACAACAACAACAACAACAACAACAACAACAACAACAACAGCAAAAACAACAACAACAACAACAACAACAACAACAACGCAACAACAACAACAACAACAACAACAACAACAAACAACAATAATAATAATGATAATAAATCTTCATGTTTTCTTATATTTCAAGGAGAACACACACACACACACACACACACACACACACACCTGGTAAGGGCAAAGATGACCCTAAATTGCCCACATTGTCGCACGGGAGTCTGACAAAGCCCTACTTTCTAGAGGACAGTTTGATTGTCTGTCTGTGTGTCTGTATGGTTCTTTGTGTGTCTCTCTCTTTGGTGTGTGTGTGTGTGTGTGTGTGTGTGTGTGTGTGTGTGTGTGTGTGTGTGTGTCTCTCTCCTCTCTCTCTCTCTCTCTCTCTCTCTCTCTCTTCTCTCTCTCTTTCTTCTTTTGTATGTCTGTGTGTCTGTCTTCTTTTGTCTGTTATGTGTGTCTGGTGTCTGTTTTGTATGTCTGTCTCTGTGGGTCTGAGTCTTCGCCTGTCTAGTTGTCTGTCCACTGTATATGTCTTGTAAAGTCACAGTGGTAATGTGGAGGTAAATTCGTGTATGTCTGTCCGTGTGTCTGTCTTTTGCTGTTTGTCTGTACTTATGTAAAAGTAGTTGTATGTATGTATGTATGTATGTATGTATGTATGTATGTTGTGTACATTGTGTGTATGTGTATGTAGTTGTGTACGTTGTGTGTAGTTATATTGGTTGTTGGGTTCAAACGAGTTTCATTAGTTAGTTTATTGTTGTTCCTGTCGCTCTCACCTGGTGTGTCGGTCTTTGTTTGTTTGTTTGTTTCTGTTTGAATGTTGTTTGCTTATTTTGTGTTTGTTTGCCGCTTTGTTTGTTTCCGTATTTGCTTACGTGTTGTTTGTACACCGGCGTCAACCGCTTCATTCAGTCTATTTGAGGATTTTATAGTAAGTTTACAATGACCTAAAACACAATAGAGTTAGTGTGTGTGTGTGTGTGTGTGTGTGTGTGTGGTGTGTGTGTGTGTGTGTGTGTGTGTGTGTGTTAAAATAAACCTGAAAAAAGCCTCACTGTTTGGAGGAGTACCGCGCGAGAAGGAGTTAATTAACACAGGTACATTCCAGTTAGCTCAGTGGCATACCTAGACAGTGTGGTCAAAACAAGAGGAGAAACTGCTCCTCAGTTTGACGTCTTATCGTGACCTCTGACCTTTAAGAACCAACAAATAATAGTATAAATAAAAACAATTCCTTCTCGATCTCTTTGTTGATGTTTGCGTCAAGTTGACCTTTGTTACAGATGTTGCCACGTGTTAAGGGAATTTTTGTCCGCATCTGTACATTCTTATTTATTTTTATTGTGGTTTAGTTTTACTTATACCCCTGTTTATTTCACCTAATGATGAGCCAAACACCTTCTTACTACCTGTGGTGGGAGTAGGTTGGGTTAGGTTGGTTGGGTTGGTGATTGTGTTAGGTTAGGTTCACTGTCGGGTGTTTAATCCTCACATGAAAATAATCTGGGGGTACTAAACTTCATGTGGTCGATTATTCCACTACTGAGATAAATCATCGTACGAACCTTTGTGAATATGGCCGTGGGATGGATCGTTCCTCCGGCGGTAAATTGCCTTTCCTGTGTGAATTACGATTGATGGCTGCCGTGTGTCCCACAGTTATAAGATTCATGGTTAAAAATATTGCGCCTTATGTATAGGTTGAATGTTATGTGCCCAGTGAATCACCTCCCCCTACCACTCGTGATGACACCACCTCCCACTACCACTCGTGATGACACCACCTCCCACTACCACTGTGATGACCCCCAACTCCCTACCACTCGTGATGACCCCAACTCCCCCTACCACTCGTGATGACCCCACCTCCCTACCTGTGATGACCCCACCTCCCTACCACCGTGATGACCCCACCCTGCCTCCCACTCGTGATGACCCCACCTCCCCCACCACTCGTGATGACCCCACCTCCCCCAGCACTCGTGATGACCCCACCTCCCTACCACTGTGATGACCCCACCTCCCCTACCACTTGTGATGACCCCACCTCCCTCTACCACTCGTGATGACCCCACCTCCCTCTACCACTCGTGATGACCCCACCTCCCTACCACTCGTGATGACCCCACCCCCTACCACTCGTGATGACCCCACCTCCCCTACCAGATGACCCCTCCTCCCTACCACTCGTGATGACCCCACCTCCCCTACCACTCGTGATGACCCCACCTCCCTCTACCACTTGTGATGACCCCACCTCCCTACCATTCGTGATGACCCCACTCCCCTACCACTTGTGATGACCCCACCTCCCTCTACCACTCGTGTTGACCCCACCTCCCTACCACTGTGATGACCCCACCTCCTTATACCACTCGTGATGACCCCACTTCCCTACCACCGTGATGACCCCACCTCCCCTACCACTTGTGATGACCCCACCTCCCTACCACTTGTGATGACCACCTCCTCCCTACCTCCAGAGTTGACCCCGTGTCCTCCCTGTTGACCCCGTGTCCTCCCTGTTGACCTCGTGTGTCCTCCCTGTTGACCCATGTCTTCCCTGTTGACCGCGTGGCCCTGGTTGGCATCTTGGCCCCGTGTCGAACTGTGTGTGTGTGTGTGTGTGTGTGTGTGTGTGTGTGTGTGTGTGTGTGTGTGTGCGCGTGTGTGTGTGTGTGCGTGTCTGTCTGTCTGTTTCTCTCGCTATCTCTCTGTCTCACCTGAAGACCTTTCGAGAACCCTGAATGACAGAAAGAGAGATAAAATCAGTCGATACAGTCTCTCTTCTCATTCTGTGTTCGCTCTTCTCTATTTCTTTTATCTCTCTCTCTCTCTCTCTCTCTCTCTCTCTCTCTCTCTCTCATAATTTTTAAGCTGATATAATAAGATTTTTTTTAACATCGGAAATAATTTAATAGGCCTCACTGGGTCTTTGAAGTGATTTAGCATTTACAGAAGGTTTACATAAGGACTAAATTGCCTTGAGAGTTGAGACCATTAGAGGCTAAGACTAATTAATTTATGATAACAGGGACTTTTTTTTTTTTAGGTTGAGATGAATTTTTTGTTGTTGTTGTTATTGTCGTTGTTGTTGTTGGTATGAATGACAACACTACAATAGCCAATAAAGTCGGCCATTATATCAACATTGATTAATTTAACGTCATAATAAACACGTGAAAAGTCGTTAAGTTCTTTTGTGGCCCTTAAACAGCTGCTACGAGGGCCCTTTAAATTAAGGCCCTGAGAGCCCTTAAGGAGAAGCGAGAAATTCCTTTAGAAGTTAAAAGGGAAATTATTGATAAGACACGTAATATCACAGAGGGGGTCCCGACCTTTGATGTGCCGATAATGGTTGCCGATTAACCGATATTTAAGTGGAGGAGGGGATTAATTTTTTTAGTTAACCGATATTCCGATTTCGAGAGTATGTTTAGTTGGTTTTGGGTTAGTTATTCGGTACTGATAGCCGATAAAGACGAAGGTATCTGGTTAATCCGGTATCGTTTGTCGATACTTGAATTCCGATTACGGATTTCCCCGATTGCGTTTTCAGTTAATTTATCCGACATTGATCATTATGTAAGTTAATCCCCAATTAGCCGATGAGTTCCCAATTTTCTAATAAAATTCCTATTTATCCGATAACCATCCCGATTACCGATAAAAATTTCCAGCTAAACAGTTAAGAAATCCCGGGAATCCGATAAACATTCACGATTTTACGAAAACTACTTCCAATTAGTTGATAACAATTCCCAGGTACCCAACAACCTTTTACCGAATATCCTGAACATGAACCGGCTCTGTATAGATTATATATGGGTTATGTGACGTGACTAAAATGTGGTAATGACAGACAGACAGACAGACAGACAGACAGACTGGACAAACAACAGCAAGATAGACCGATTGACACGTAAATTGAGAGAGGAGTGTACAGGATATAATTTCGGATGGCGGAGTTTTATTTGGCGGCTCACTACCCTGGGCTACCTCACGTTTCTCGCGAAATATTCACCAATGCTCGTAAATATTGCCATTCACCGCCTGTGGCCTCTAAGTGTGAGGGGGGAGGGGAAGGGTGAGGGAGGGCGGGAGAGGGTGGAAGGGAGGAGAGGGAGAAGAGGAGTGTGGGGAGGGACTGCAAAGGGAAAGGTGTGAGAGAGGAGAGAATGGGAGGAGGGAGAAAGAGGTTATGGAAGGGAAGAGATGTAACGGGAAAAAGAGAGGTGAAGGGAAGGGAAGAGATGATGGAAGGGAAAGAGGGGTGACAGAGAGAAGAAAGGTGTAGGGTAAGGTGATGATAAGGGAAGAAGGGCGAGGAAGAAGTGTGAAGAGAGGGAAGACGTTTGAACGAAGTGGGATTGAGGTGTGTGTGTGTGTGTGTGTGTGTGTGTGTGTGTGTGTGTGTGTGTGTGTGTGTGTGTGTGTGTGTGTGTGTGTGTGAAATAATATATATAATAATAATAATACACACACACACACACACACACACAATACTAACCACACATCCCAAAAACTCTACACACATACACTCCCCACACCACTACACTCCCCACACCACTACACCTCCCCACACCACACACTCCCACACCACCACACACTCCCACACCACTACACTCCCCACACCCACCACTACCTCCCCACACTACCTCACACTCCCCCCACACCACTACACTCCCACACCACTACACTCCCCCTCACACCACCACACTCCCCACACCACTCACACCCCCACACCACTCACACTCCCACACCACACCACACCTCCCCACACCACACACACTCCCCCACCCACTACCACACCCCACACCACCACACCCCCCACACCACTACACCCCCACACCACTACACCCCCACACCACCACACTCCCCACACCACCACACTCCCACACCACCACACCCCCACACCACCACACTCCCACACCACCACACTCCCCACACCACCACACCCCACACCACTACACTCCCCCACACCACCACACCCCCACACCACCACACCCCCACACCACTACACCCCCCACACCACTACACTCCCCACACCACTCACACTCCCCACACCACTACACACCCCCACACCACCACACCCCCACACCACCACACCCCACACCACCACACTCCCCCCACACCACCACACTCCCCCACACCACCACACCCCCACACCACCACACTCCCCCATACAACCAACACACCCCCCACACCACCACCACACCCCCACACCACCACCACACCTCACACCACCACCACACCCCCCACACCACCACCACACTCCCCACACCACCACCACACTCCCCACACCACCACCACACCCCCACACCACACCCACACCTCACACCACCACTCCCCACACCACCACCACACTCCCCACCTCCACCCACACTCCCCACACCTCCACCACACCTCCCCACACCACCAGAGACGCCGAGAAGCAAATTATGCATCAGGCGGAAGGTGTGTGTGTGTGTGCTACTGAATAATTTTTCATTGGTTTGGTCATGTCTGTTTGGTCACACAGGGGAGGAGGAGGGGTGTGTTGTGTGTGTGTGGTGTGTGTGTGTGTGTGGTGTGTGTGTGTGTGTGTGTGGTGGTGGTGTGTGTGTGTGTGTGTGTGTGTGTGTGTGTGTGTGTGTGTGTGTGTGTGTGTGTGTGTGTGTGTGTGTGTTCAAACCAGCTACAGAGGTGTGAAAGGAGATTAGATGAGACATGTTCATAAGAGAGAGAGAGAGAGAGAGGGAAAATAGAGGAGGAAGGGGAAGGGAAAACCAAGGATAGGGAGGAGAGAGAGAGAGAAGGAAAGAGGAAACAGGGGGTAAGGAAGAGAGAGGGAATGGGAGACGGAAGGTGAGAGAAGGGGAGAGGGAGATGAGAGAGGAAGGAGGAGGGAGGGGGAGGTGAGAGGAGGAAGGGGGAGACGGGAGGTGAAGAAGGAGATGAGGGGAAAGGAAGAGTGGATCTAAGGTAGAGGACGGGAAGACGGAAGGTGAGAGAGGGAGGTAAGAGGGGAGAGGGGAGGAGCGGATTGAACCAGTAATTACAACACAAACGTTCGTGACTGTAGCTCACGCACCCACCTGCCACCTCCCTACCTGACACCTCCCCACCTGGCACTTCCCTACCTGGCACCTCCCTACCTGGCACCTCCCCACTGACACTCCCCTACCTGACACCACCTACCTGCCACCTCTACCTGACACCTCCCTACCTGACACCCCCACCTGGCACCTCCCACCTGCCACCTCCCCTACCAACACCTCCCCACTCCACACCTCCCCTACCTGCCACCTCCCCACCTGGCACCTCCCCACCTGGCACCTCCCCACCCAGCACCTCCCCTACCTGACACCCCCCACCTGCCACCTCCCCACCTGGCACCTCCCTACCCACACCTCCCTACCTGGCACCTCCCCACCTGACACCTCCCACCTGCCACCTCCCCTACCTGACACCTCCCCACCTGACACCTCCCCACCTGGCACCTCCCTACCTGCCACCTCCCTACCTGGCACCTCCCCACCTGGCACCCCCCACCTGGCACCTCCCCACCCACACCTCCCCACCTGGCACCCCCACCCACCACCCCCCACCCACCACCTCCCCACCCACCACCCCCCCACCCAGCACCCCCACCTGGCACCTCCCCCACCTGGCACCCCCACCTGGCACCTCCCCCCACCTGGCACCCCCCACCTGGCACCCCCACCTGGCACCTCCCCCTACCTGGCACCCCCTACCTGGCACTCTACCTGGCACCTCCCCCACCTGGCACCTCCCCTACCTGGCACCTCCCCCACCACCTCCCCTACCCACCCCCCCCACCGGCACCTCCCCCCACCTGCCACCTCCCCACCCCACCCCCCACTGCACCCCCCACCTGGCACTTCCCCACCTGACACCCCCTCCCTACCTGGCACCTCCCTACCTGGCACCTCCCCTACCTGGCACCTCCTCCCCCACCTGGCACCTCCTCCCCTACCTGGCACCTCCCCCTACCGGCACCTCCCCCACCTGGCACCTCCCCACCTGGCACCTCCCCCTACCTGGCACCTCCCTACCTGGCACCTCCCTACCTGGCACCTCCCCCTACCTGGCACCCCCACCTGGCACCTCCCCACCTGCCACCTCCCACCTGGCACCTCCCCCACCTGGCACCCCCCCCACCCCCCCACCACACCTCCCCCACCGGCACCCCCCACCTGGCACCCCCACCTGGCACCTCCCCCACCTGGCACCTCCCCACCTGGCACCCCCCACCTGGCACCTCCCACCCTGGCACCTCCCCCACCCTGGCACCTCCCCCACCTGGCACCTCCCCACCGACACCTCCCCCACCTGCCACCTCCTACCTGGCACCTCCCCACCTGGCACCTCCCTACCTGGCACCTCCCCCATGGCACTCCCCACCTGGCATCTCCCCTACCTGGCATCTCCCACCTGGCACCTCCCCTACCTGGCATCCCCCACCTGCCACCTCCCCTACCTGGCACCTCCCCCCACCTGCCACCTCCCCTACCTGGCAGTGAGTCTCTTATCTCTGGACCCGTGAGAGATATTGTATGTTTCACCTCCCTCTCTACCCTTCTTCATTCTTCCTCTTCTCTCCTTCAATTTTTCCCTCCTTATGTCTCTCCTTTATCCTTCTTTCCTTCTTCTCTCCCTCTCCTCCTTTTCTTTCCTATTCTCTTCCTCTCTCACTTTATCTCTCCTCTATCCCTCTCTCCCTCCCCCTCTTTCTTCATCTCTTTCCTCCCCTCTCTCCTCCCTCCTTTCTTTCCTATTCTCTCCTCCCTCTCTTTCTCCTTCTCTATCCTTCCCTCCCTCTCTTTCTCCTTCTCTATCCTTCCTCCCTCTCTTTCTCCTTCTCTACCCCCCCCCTCCTTTTCTTTCGTATTCTCTCTCTCTCTCTCCCTTCCTCTCCTTCTTGACAAATTGTCCTCCCAAATCGACGTTCGGTATTTTTCGGGGCTAAAACTGGCGCGATATATTAACAAGTTGTTTGTTCGTTAGTGTGTTGAGAGGATAACAGTTGTGACGTCACGCCTGGTGTACACTGGCCGACCCTACACCTGGTGTACATAAGTGGTCGGCCCACATTGTTTGTACGCAAGTGGTCAGCCCACGTTGTTGTACGCAAGTGGTCAGGCCCACATTGTTGTGCGCAAGTGGTCAGCCCACATTGTTGTGCGCAAGTGGTCGGCCCCATTGTTGTACGCAAGTGGTCGGCCCACATTGTTGTGCGCAAGTGGTCGGCCCACGTTGTTGTACGCAAGTGGTCAGCCCACGTTGTTGTACGCAAGTGGCCGGCCCACATTGTTGTGCGCAAGTGGTCGGCCCACGTTGTTGTACGCAAGTGGTCGGCCCACGTTAAAGTGGTTAGCCCCATTGTTGTACGCAAGTGGCCGGCCCACATTGTTTATGCCCAAGTGGCCGGCCCACATTGTTGTACGCAAGTGGTCAGCCCATTGTTTGACACAAGTGGTCGGCCCACGTTGTTGTACGCAAGTGGCCGGCCCCACATTATTTGTACCAAGTGGCCGGCCCACATTGTTATGCACAAGTGGCCGGCCCACGTTGTTATGCCAAGTGGCCAGCCCACATCGTTGTACCGAAGTGGCCGGCCCACATTGTTGGCACAAGTGGCCGGCCCACATTGTTGTACGCAAGTGGTCGCCCACATTGTTGTACCAAGTGGTCGGCCCACTTGTTGTTGTACGCAAGTGTCCAGCCACGTTGTTGTACGCAGTGGCCGGCCCACATTGTTGTACACAAGTGGCCATCACTTGTTGTGCACAAGTGGCCGGCCCACATTATTGTACACAATGGCCCCCACATTGTTGTTGTACAAAGTGGCCGGCCCACATTGTTGTACACAAGTGGCCGGCCCACATTGTTGTACACAAGTGGCTACTGGAATCCGGCTAGGCAGTGTGTGTCACTGTGCACCTGGTGTACTGAAGGCAGTAAACAGTGTGTAGTGGCACTGAGGGGCCGTCACTCACCTACAGTCTTCAGTATGTACTCTATAACCTGTGCTCTCTGGTGTATAGTAGCTGCTGTGTAGTAACATGCTCTATGTAATAGTTATTGTAAATAATGCTCGTACACCGTCATGTCTCCTTTAGATATTTGGTAAAATATAACTCAGGTCATTTAGTAAGTTAATTGATCATGGAAGAAAAATTTTAATATATAATATTCTAAATGATGACTCAGCAATATTCCTTAAAGAACACCATGGTTGTAAACATGTATGACTTGGAGTGTGTGAATAGAAACATATACAATTATTATGGACACTTTATTATACATGTATTAGGTCTCCAAGGTGACGTAATTTTTCTTATAAACTAACAGCCAATCATCTCTCGTGTTTCAGTTGACGTGATTTTGTTTTTTAAACTAATAGCCAATCTTCTTTGATGTTTCAGGTGACGTCACTGCTGCTGGAGGCACTGACGAGGAAGCTTGGGACGCTACAGAATGAACTCGAGTCGTCTTCGAACCCCGGCGCTACTGAGGGGTCGCTCAAGGCCAAGGAGAACCTCAGGAGTCAGCTGATTCTCACTATAGAGTAAGTTACTCCTCCAAGAAGAGAGAGAGAGAGAGAGAGAGAGAGAGAGAGAGAGAGAGAGTACCTATTGTATATACCTGTAACTGGCTGTATCATGAAGGTACAGTGGTAGTGGACGCTGTTTGGTTACAGGAGAGTACAGAATATTTCAAACACTAAACAGGATCTACCTCAAGTTTCCTTTGAGATCAGTTTACTGTAGCTTTCTGTTGCTTGAAGTTTCATTTGTAGTGAGCACTTTTCATGGTTACAGGAAAGTGCTGAGTTTATCTTTGAGGACAGACTTCAGTCATTTTTTGTACCAAGATCATACGGTTGTGAAGAACTATTCGTCTTTGGGTACAGGAATATTTCACAATTCAGGTATGTCCGCAATACAAATATCTGCAATACCTGTAATTTTTTGTATCAGTGATGTAGTGTGTGTGTGTGTGTGGGTGTGTGGAATACAGTATTTTTTGGTGTTAATGCTGTATGTTGGTGTTTAATACAGTATATTGGTGGTTAATACAGTATGTTGGTGGTTAATACAGTATGTTGGTGGTTACAGGAAGGTACAGAACCAGTGGGAACAACTGGAACAGGAGTACACCCATCAGGCTATTGGTGTCCTTCGCTGCTCCAACACCCGCGGCTCAGGCAAGGTTAGTCACCCCTCACAGTGTTTACGTTCGTGGATTTACAAACGGATTTGAGTTGTTTGAAGCCATCGTCCAATCCACACGGGCGTTCTTTTTTATTGATAACCTTTTGTACTGATGAATTTTATTTAGAATTTTGTTTAGTATTTTATTTGGTTTAACATTTCAAGCTATTTAGGCAGGAATTTTATTTTTAGGTAAGTTATTTTTCTCTTTGTGATTGAATGTTTTTTCTTTCGTTGAGGAAGGTAAGTCATTTGTATTTTCTTTGTGTTTATATGGCAGATTTGCTCACCTATTTATGCTTTTCGTGTTTTTTCCGATTTGTTACGTGTTTTTTTCGTGTGTTTTATGAAGAAACCTGACAGCCAGTGTGTATTTCGTATCTGTTATATTTATATGGAGAAATTAGTTCACACATGCGGCTCTTACACTGCCTATTGTTGATCGTACACCTGTTTATAAGGCAAGAAATTACCTGGTAGTTGTGTGAATGTTACTTCTGTTCGTATTTGTCATGAGTCAATAAAAAAAAAGTCCAATTTGTTCCTTTTATCTCCATCACTCGTAAAATTGGTCGTGTAAATTCTTTTCTCAGATTGCGAAAGATCGTCATCTGTTGCTACACAAAAAAACTCACGACTTCGCTAACAAGAAAAGATCATATGAATTCCCTTGTGTTTCTGTGACCTCCCCTTCCCCCCTCTCTAAAGTAGGCCATTTTGATTCCTTTCTCTCACCCCAAGAAAAAAAAAGGTCATATTGGAATGTATTATATAACTTCTAAAGGTCTAGTTAACCCCTTTCTCTGACCCTTCAAAAAGGTCATATTAGTATAATATAACCCCAAAAGGTGTTCTTAATCCTATTCTCATCCCCCAAAAGGTCATAATGGAGCCTCTCTTCTGGGACTGGAATATAAAAAAAAAGTATAATTTTCACTCTCAACTTTCCCTCGCTATTAGATATGTCATTTGTGTGTAAAAATTCCTCCTTTCATTTTTCGGGTCGACTGCTAACCTAACCTAACCTAACCTAACCTAACCTAACCTAACCTAACCTACCCAATCATCTAATCGGTTGACCCGAATCACCCCATCTGATGATTAGTTCTGTATATGAGAGGTGATTAGAAACCCCCTGACCGAATTCTGCTGAACGGTGGGTCTCAATCACCTAATCAGTTGATCCGAATCACCCAGTGAGATTAGCAGTTGGTGCCTAATCATCAGGTCTTTATTACAGCTCATCCTAATCACCAAACAACAAACCATAATCATCTAATCACCTAACTACTCTAATGACCTAATCTCTCTAATCACCCAATACCAATACTTATCAGGTCAATCCTTATCATCCAATCACCTAACCTCCTCTAATCACGTCATCTCGACCATCATTTCTAATCCTAATCACAAAAAATAAGTTTATTCTAATCACATCATCGCTTGACAAGATCCAATCATGGTCAGAGGCAAGAAGAGTTCGCCAAATATTGAGTCTGTATATTTTTCCGATTTTCTTAAACCATTTTGTTTTATACGAGGATATAAGGAGGTTTGTGTCGGTTTAGGGAGATAGATAGATAGATAGATAGATAGATAGATAGATAGATAGATAGATAGATAGAAAGATAGATGTGTCCATGTACTTGTGTGTGTGTGCGGTAGAGTCTCAGTGGAATACCATCGCCATTTTATCTTGTATCTCAGGTGCATGACCCAGGTAATTAGATACGTTCTCACTTATCCATTTACGAGAAAAATTTACCTTACGACTGTGCTGAAATAACCCGTTTTTTTCTTATTAAACATATAGCCGTGAATCAAACAGACAGACAGACACGTAAAAAACACATTTGAGCTATAAAGACCTACTCTAAAGGGGGCGGACGATAAAATACTCGGGGCAATATCTGAACATTCTTGTTATGAGTTGCTTTGATCTTCACTGTATTTTTCATATTTTTTATACTGACTGACGGCATAAATAATTGACTGATGGCATGACTGGCTTACTTACTAACTGTCCTCATGACTGACTGACTGACTGACTGACTGACTGCATACGTTAATGATTGACTTACTAATTGACCGCGTGACTTACCAACTGACCGCATGATTGACTTCTGACGGCATGACTGACTGAATGACCTGACTTATATTTTCTTCACCCTTTTTTATCTTCTTTTCCGTATTCTCCTCTTCCCCCCGTCTTCTTCTTCTTAGATTCTTACCAACTATAACTACTACTACTACTACTACTACTACTACTACTACTACTACTACTACTACTACTACTACTACTACTACTACTACTTTTTTTTTTTTTTTTTACGTGGCCTCAGCCTCCCCAATAGCCACACCTTCGCCACCATTTAATTACCTTAATATTAAATATCCTAATACATAAGTAGCTATCCTATCTGTGTTTTAGTTGAGCCGCAGATCTATGCGGCATTCAGTGACTGTAGCCTCATAGTCAATATCTGCAGCAGTTGTCGGAGTTGGGGCAGAAGCTCTCGTTCCCCTGAGGCAGGCAAAGCCGACCGAAGGAGAAAGACAGTCGACATCTCATCCAGGCTGTAACATAACTTCTGGGCTGCTGCTTCTGTTCGAAATCAACTCCGCGAGTCTGGCGTAGAAACATCTTGCACTTGGTCCCATCCCACCAGAGGTTGTGAACAGTAGAGGTGAAGCTGCCTTGATCAGCGTTTTGAATTCTCTCCCCATGCCCTTCTCTTGTTGTTCTCGTTCCTCCTGTGTGCAGCATCGAGAGCTAGGTACGGTGACATGGGGCCATGGGATAAAAATCCTGATGTTGAAGATAGCTCGCTGTCCCCGCGTCCAGGATCCTCGAGCACTGACGTCCACACGGGCTTCGTTAGATGTGTTTGAAGTCCTGTGTTGGAAGATCTCATCCAATGGAAGGAGGTCGTTTCTACCATGACATCCCGGCAGATTTCCTTCAACATATTTGCTGTGAGATCCCTTACCTCGTCCATGCCTCATGCATAAGCCCCCTTCTTGCACACCATTGGGTGATCGCCATCATAGGAAGAGCCACACACGCATTGGGAGGGCCAAACCTTCTACTGGCCGACCGTACCTTAAAGCAATGGCATCTGTAAATTCTTGTTTATAAAGACTGAAACCATTTGCCTTATCGGTAACATGTAGTTAACCAGTTCGAGCGCCCACCTCCTGTGCTATAGCTACTTTTTCAATTCTGGAACCTGCAGCAATAGTTGCTGCAACTTATCATTTTGGCCGTGCTGTCGATCTGTCGTAATGGACCTACGAATCTTATTTACTTCGCTGGTATCCACTTCCCCTACTACTACTACTACTACTACCTGTACTTATTACTTTCCTCCTCCTCCTCCTCCACCCCTTCTCCAGCTCCTCCTCCTCTTCCTCCACACCTCCATCTCCTCCTCTTCCTCCACCCCCTCTCCTGTCTCCCCCTCTTCTCCTTCACCTTTTCTTCCTCCTCCTTCTCTCTCCCTTCACCCCCTCTCCTGCTCCTCCTCCATATTCAACTCTCCCTCCTCCTCCTCCTCCCAGGCACCCAAACCCACACAAATATTCCCAGGTCCATCACAAGTATTCCCAGAGTGATCACTTTCTGCTGGGTCATGACGAGTATTAATTACCTTGTTTAATTACCTTATTGACGTCATCAGGGTAGAGTTTGATTACCTTATAGTTGCATCGTGTCCTAATTAAGCTTTGGATAATGTTAATAAGCTTTGGATTATCTTAAGCTATGGATTATCTTAGTTAAGCTTTGGATTACCTTAATAAGCTTTTGTTTATTTTAATAAGCTATAGATTATCTTAGTTAAGCTTTGAGTTCTCTTAATGAAGTTTTTGGGATAATTTATTGATGCTTTGAGTTAGTGAAGCTTTGGGGTTATCTTAAATAAGCGTTGGGTTACCTTAGTTAAGCTTCGAGTTACCTTAATGAAGTTTTGGATTCCGTTAATGAAGTTGATTTTGGATTACATTTATTAAGCTTCATTTATTATTATTTGAGGGAATTTATTTTTTATTTTATTTTATTTTATTGGTATTTTATTTATCATTAACCGGTATTTAACTTGTTACTATAGTCGATGATTTACCAGGTATTTTTCACGTATTGTACCAGTATTTCCCCGGTATTAGAGAAGGTATTGTACCGGTATTTTATGATATATTTTCCACGGTATTTTACGGGGATATTTGGTATTTGTCCGGTATTTACTCAATGTGAGGCTTGACTTGGGAGGGGTGGAATGGGGTGATGGGAGGGGTGTGGGTGGTGTTGTGGGAGGGGGCATATGGGTTGAAGGAGGGTATAGGGGGTGTGGGTGGTTGGTGTAGATGAGAGGTGTGGGAGGGGGTTATGGAAAGGGGTGTAGGAGGGGTATAAGGGGAAGTTCACTTACGTTAATTTGTTGACCGAGGGACGAATGGAAAGGGGAGGAGAGTGGTGAGAGGATGAGGAAAAGGGGAGAGGGAGGGAGGACGGAAGGAGAAAGAGAGGCAGGAGAAGGAAAGGAGAGGGAGGTGGGAGGGGGGGAAGAATGAAGGAGGGAGTTAAGGAGAACTGATGGGAGTGAGGGGAAGAGGGAGAGTGAGGGAGGGAGGGAGGAGGGAAGAAGAAAGAAGAAGAAGATAGGAGGAAGGAGAGTGAGAGGAGGAGTGAGGAGGGAGGGAGAAAGTGAGAGTAGGAGGAGTGGAGTGTGAAAGAGAGGGGCGGGAGTGAGAGGTTCTTTCATTTATAACTGGATCCTTGTTTAGTAGAGGACGGTGGTAATGGTGGTGGTGGTGATAATGGTGGTGGTGGTGTGTGGTGTTGGTGGTAATGGTGGTGGTGGTGATAATGGTGGTAATGGTGGTGGTAATGGTGGTGGTGGTGTGGTGGTGGTGGTGGTGGTGGTGGTGATAATGGTGGTGGTGGTGTTAATGGTGGTGGTGGCGCAATGGTGGTAGTGGTGTGTGGTGTTGGTGGTAATGGTGGTGGTGGTGATAATGGTGGTGGTGGTGTTAATGGTGGTGGTGGTGATAATGGTGGTGGTGGTGTTAATGGTGGTGGTGGTGGTATGGTGGTGGTGGTGGTAATGGTGTGGTGGTGGTGGTGGTGGTGGTGGTGGTAATGGTGGTGGTGGTGATAATGGTGGTGGTGGTGTTAATGGTGGTGGTGGCGGTAATGGTGGTGGTGGTGGTAATGGTGTTGGTGGTAATGGTGGTGGTGGTGATAATGGTGGTGGTGGTGTTATGGTGGTGGTGGTGATAATGGTGGTGGTGGTGTGTTAATGGTGGTGGTGGTGTGGTGGTAATGGTGGTGGTGGCGGTAATGGTGGTGGTGGTGTTAATGGTGGTGTTAATGGTGGTGGTGGTGTTAATGGGTGGTGGTGGTAATGTGGTGGTGGGTGGTGTGTAATGGTGGTGTGGTGTTAATGGTGGTGGTGGTGTTGTTAATGGTGGTGGTGGTGATAATGGTGGTGGTGGTGTTAATGGTGGTGGTGGTGGTATAATGGTGGTGGTGGTGTTAATGGTGGTGGTGGTGGTAATGGTGGTGGTGGTGGTGGTGGTGGTGGTGTTAATGGTGGTGTTAATGGTGGTGGTGGTGTTAATGGTGGTGGTGGTGTTAATGGTGGTGGTGGTGTTAATGGTGGTGGTGGTGTGTGGTGGTGGTGGTGTTAATGGTGGTGGTGGTGATAATGATGGTGGTGGTGTTAATGGTGGTGGTGGTGTTAATGGTGGTGGTGGTGTTAATGGTGGTGGTGGTGTTAATGGTGGTGGTGGTGTTAATGGTGGTGGTGGTGATAATGGTGGTGGTGGTGTTAATGGTGGTGTTAATGGTGGTGGTGGTGTTAATGGTGGTGGTGGTGGTGATAATGGTGGTGGTGGTGTTAATGGTGGTGGTGGTGTTAATGGTGGTGGTGGTGTTAATGGTGGTGGTGGTGATAATGGTGGTGGTGGTGGTGTTAATGGTGGTGGTGGTGTTAATGGTGGTGGTGGTGTTAATGGTGGTGGTGGTGATAATGGTGGTGGTGGTGTTAATGGTGGTGTTAATGGTGGTGGTGGTGTTAATGGTGGTGGTGGTGGTGATAATGGTGGTGGTGGTGTATGGTGGTGGTGGTGTTAATGGTGGTGGTGGTTGGTGGTTACAAGTGTTCCCTGAAGAATGCAGTGATGGGTAGGGAAACACCTGGTAACACTGAAGTCCGTTTATTATGGATGAGAGAAATAAGTGGTGACTCGCGTGTGCCATGCGACTCACACAGTCAGACTGAGGCTGCCTTGCCATATGGCAGCCTCAGGGCAATGTTGCCACATAACGTGCAGTGTTGCCACGTGATGATATATATAAAATACTCGGCACAGTAGCTTATATACATAACCTACAGTGGTGGTGTTAATGGTGGTGGTGGTGTTAATGGTGGTGGTGATGTTAATGGTGGTGGTGATGTTAATGGTGGTGGTGGTGTTAATGTGGTGGTGGTGTTAATGGTGGTGATGTTAATGGTGGTGGTGATAGGGTGGTGTTTGGTAATGGTAGCTGTAGTGGTGGTGAAAGGTTTAATAATAATAATAATAATAATAATAATAATAATAATAATAATAATGATAATAATAATAATAAACATTTTTTCGACCATACTACCTACGTAGCTACCATCCTATAACAACCACACCATCCACCTTACCCTAACCACACCATCACATAACCACACAACCACCATCCACCTAACCACACAACCACACCATCACATAACCCCAACCACCATCCACTTACAACCACACCATCCTCCTAACCCCACAACCACACCATCCACATAACCACACAACCACACCATCCACCTTAACCCCACAACCACACCATCCCACCTTAACCCCCACAACCACACCATCCACCTAACCACACAACCACACCATCCCACCTTAACCACACACCACACCATCCCCCTTAACACAACCACCATCCCACCTAACCACACAACACACCATCCCACATAACCCCACAACCACCATCCACCTTACCCCCCACACCACCATCCATAACCCCACAACCACACCATCCCACCTTAACCACACACAACCACCATCCACCTTAACCCCACAACCACACCATCCCACTTAACCCCCCAACCACACCATCCCTCCTTAACCCCACAACCACCATCCCACCTTAACCACACAACCACACCATCGCACCTAACCCCAACCACACCATCCCACCTTAACCCCCAACCACACCATCCAACCTTAACCCCACAACCACACCATCCCACCTTAACACACAACCACACCATCCCAACCTTAACCCCACAACCACACCATCCACCTTAACCACACAACCACACCATCCACATACCCCACAACCACCCATCACCCTTAACCCACACAACCACACCATCCACCTTAACCCCACAACCACACCATCTCACCTTAACCACACAACCACACCATCCCACCTTAACCCCACAACCACACCATCCCACCTTAACCCCACAACCACACCATCCCACCTTAACCCCACAACCACACCATCCCACCTTAACCCCACAACCACACCATCCCACCTTAACCACACAACCACACCCTTCACCACACAACCACCATCACCTAACACCACCACTACCACCATTGCACCACACTCACCACTGTGATAAATAGACCTAATATCCTAGCTACCATTGGCCACTGTGGAATAACACTATATTGCCATTATCGCCCTGATTCCCCACCCCACCACCCACCCTCCCCCCCTCCCCTCCCCCTCTGGCTCCAGTGTAAATAAGAGGCCATATATTTACACTTGACTCGGTAAATGTAGGGGTTGGGGGGGGATGGTTGTAATAAATTGAGTTTTATTTTTTTTTTTTCGTATCTTTGTAAATGAGAGCCATGGTTTGTTAATCACTTTGTAAATTTGAAGTTATTTTTCACCTTTGTAGAAATCTGGAGTCTTTATTTGATGAATATGTAGTCTGTAGTCTTCATTTACAGTCGACTTTGTAAATTTGGAGTCTTGATATACAGTCGACTCCGTAAATATGGAGTCTTGATTACAGTCGACTTTGCAAATCTAGGGTTATTTTTGTTTACTCTGTGGGGTAAATATGAGCCTCGTTTTACATTTGTTTTGTAAATTTGTGGAAATCCTGACAAAGTATTCGGAACAGTGTTGTGAATCTGGCTACACTGACCTGCACTGGACTCGACCACCGTCACCAACTATTTCTTTAGTTGGGTGTACCTCTTCACAGCTGGTTGGCCTGAGGGGGTTAGGTTAGGTTAGGTTAGGTTAGGTTAGGTTGGGTGTACCTCTTCACAGCTGGTTGGCCTGAGGGGGTTAGGTTAGGTTAGGTTAGGTTGGGTTGAGTTGGGTTGGGTGTACCTCTTCAGCTGGTTGGCCTGAGGGGGTTAGGTTAGGTTGAGTTGGGTTAGGTATTTACAGTGGTTGATAGGTTGGGTTGGGTTGGGTGTACCTCTTCACATGTGGTTGGACTGAGGGGTTGGGGGTTAGGAGGTTAGGGTAAAGGGTGGGTTAGGTTGGGTGTACCTCTTCACAGCTGGTTGGACTGAGGGGGTTACCATGGGTGCCAACCAGGGACCTCTAGGACACGAGGCGAGTGTAGTATCCACTATTCACGTCAGCTTTTATAAATTAGGGCAATAATTTAAACCTCTATTGTGTGAGGAAGGAGGCAAGACTATACCTTGTGTTGTGTATACCAAGGAGTGTGTAGGAGTGTGTATTAATGTGTAGGAATTAAAAGTATGATGTGATTAATGAATTTGATTTTATTATAGTAAGAATGTGTATGGGTGTGTAATGTATGAGTGTATGAATGTGTATGGGTGTGTAACTGTGTGTATGTATGAATGTGTATGGGTGTGTAACTAAGTGTATGAATGTGTATGGGTGTGTAACTGTGTATGAATGTGTATGGGTGTGTAACTGTGTATGAATGTGTATGGGTGTGTAACTGTGTATGAATGTGTATGGGTGTGTCTTATTCTTGTTGGTATTCTTCCTCCTCACCACATTTCACCCACCTTAGCCACACGTAATGAGGATTTATGTATACAACAATATACTGTTTCACCACACAGGATTTAGATCACCATTCGTATGATCACCACAAGTCACCATATTGTTTCACCTTATTTATCTTTAATCCCCTTCACCTCAACATAATTCACCACAACAAACATTAATCCACCCACAGTTTCACAACAAACATTAATCCACCAACCAAATTTCACACAACAAACATTAATCTCACCAACCACAATTCACCAACAAACATTAATCCACCAACCACAATTCACACAACAAACATTAATCCACCAACCACAATTCCACAACAAACATTAATCTCACCACACAATTCCACACAACAAACATTAATCCCACCAACCACAATTCACCACAACAAACATTAATCACCAACCACAATTCACCACAACAAACATTAATCTCACCAACCACAATTCATACAACAAACATTAATCCCACCAACCACAATTCTGCCACAACAAACATTAATCTCACCAACCACAATTCACCACAACAAACATTAATCTCACCACCACAATTCACCACAACAAACATAAATCACAATACAATTCCACCACAATACACTCACACTTATTCATTCCCTCACGCACGACACCGCTTCACGCTGTGTTGCCGTGAGGATATGACGGCTGCCGGGAAGAAGGGGTGGAGGAAGGAGGAGGAAGGGAAGGTGAGGGGGATAATGCAAGAGCAGTGGGAAGGAGGAAAAGGAAGGAGGCAGGAGGGAGGGAGGGGGGGGAAGGAAGGGATGGGAAGAGGAAGGACAGAAAGGGGGAGGAAGAAAGAAAAGGGAGGGAAAAGAAAGAAGGGAAGGGAATGTAGTCAGGTGAGTCCTCCTCTTCGTAATTAGATCCCACATTTACCTTGTTCCCGCCCACAGGTGCACACACACACACACACACACACCAGCCCGAGTGGATTGTGTGTGTGTGTGTGTGTGTGTGTGTGTGTGTGTGTGTGTGTGTGTGTGTGTGTGTGTGTGTGTGTGTGTGTGTGTGTGTGTGTGTGTGTGTGTGTGTGTTGGTGTAGCTTTTCTTCATTTCATTTTATTTATCAATATTTTGTTGCTGTTGCTTCTTCCGTTTGTATTATCTCCTCTCTTTATCTCTCCCCTTTTCCTTTCTCTGCTCCTATATTTTTCATTCCCTCCCTTCCTTCTCTTCTTTCTTTCTCTCTCTCTCTCCCCATCCCTCTCCTCTTCTTCATTACCCCTTCTTTCTCTCCATTTTCCCTCTCTCTTATATTCATTCTTGTCTCCTATATTCCCTCCCCTTCCTTCTTCCATTTTTCTCCTTTTCCTTTTTCCTCTTTTTCCATTCACTCCTTTCCCCCCCTCTTCATTCTTCTTTTCTCCTTTCCTTTTCATCCCTTAATCTCCACCCTTTTCATTCTATTCTTTCCCTTAATCTTTCCTTCTGTAATTCATTCCTCCACTCCCTTTTCCTCCCTCCTTTCCCCCTTTCCTACCCGTCTCCTCTGTTCCTCGATCTTACCTTCCCCTCTCCCCTACCTCCTGTCTTCCATTTCCTTCCTACTCTCTCTCTCCTTCCCTTACTCATTATTCCCTCCTCTTCCATTTCCTCCCTCCTTTATCTCACCTCTCTCTCCTCCTCCCTTTTCTCCCCTTCCCATCCTCTTCCTCCCCTCCCCCCCCCCCCCCAACCTCAGCAGGTTTCCCAATATGTGTTTCATTAAACCGTGTTATTCATATGTCCCACCACCTCTCTCTCTCTCTCTCTCTCTCTCTCTCTCTCTCTCTCTCTCTCTCCCTCCCTTCCGCCCACCCTGTCTCCAACCTGTCTCCATATCTACTCCCCTCTCCTCCACCTCTCCCCCCCCCCTCCCTGTCTCCTCCCCATCCTCCACTCCCTCCCCTTCTCCCCCTTCCCCTTTAATTCCTCCTCTGTCATCCCATTCCTCCAGATATGCCTCCTCTCCCCTCAACCTCCTCCTTCCCTTCCCTCTACTTTCTGCTTCCTCCTTGCGTTCCTCCCTCCCCCTCCCCTTTCTCCCTCCTTCTCCCTCACCCCCTTCTCCCCACACTCCCAGTGTCTGGTCATCATTTAAATCATATATTTTCAGAATAATACAGAGGTAGTGGAGAGAAATGATGAGGAGGGAAAGGTAAAGAATAAGGGGGAAGAGAATAAGGAAGACGAGGATTTATAGTTATTTTTATTTTTTTTGCCATGGACAGCAGCTAGTTTATTGTACTTTTATATTCATCCTCATTAGTGATAGCAGCACAATAAGGATTTACAGGCAGAGGCCCAAGGATGTTATCATATGGTGAGAGATATTGTGGCGTTAGTGTTAAAGTATTTCCATTCTGTTTGATGTTGGTACATGGTTACTTAGCTACTAGATGTAGAAATGAATATAAAGCATCAGTATAAGGTATATTTTGCCATCAGAATAATAATGAGGATAGAGAGAAAGAGAGAGAGGTAATGTGCAGTTGTCGGTACTTTCTCAAAAAGTCGTGTTTACCGTGAAGCATTATTTATTAGATATTACCGGAAGCCTTCATGTTGATTATCTCTCTCTCTCTCTCTCTCTCTCTCCTCTCTCTCTCTCTCTCTCTCTCCTCTCTCTCTTTATTCCTTCCTCTCTTCCTTTTCCTTTATTCTCCCTTTAAATAAAAGTATCATTCACTTTTATTTCTCTAAGTCTTAATGTCGTTATGTAACAGATCCTAAATTCTCAGTTAAATTTCTTCCCACTAACCTAACCTAACTGTCCCCATCTCTCACCCCCCATCACCCCTATCTCTCCACCCCTCTATCACCCCACCCCTCTCCGTACCCCACCCTCCCCACATCCTTCCCTCCCATCACCTCACACCCCCCCATCACCCCCACCCCCCCCATCCCCCTCCACCCCTCCCCATCCCCACCCCTCCCATCACCTCCCACCTCCCATCCCCCCCTCCCATCACCTCCACCCCTCCCCATCACCTCACCCCTCCCATCACCTCCCCCTCCCCATCACCTCACCCCTCCCCATCACCTCCCACCCCTCCCCATCACCTCCCACCCCTCCCATCCCCTCCACCCCTCCCCCATCACCTCCACCCCTCTCCATCACCCCACCCCTCCCCATCACCTCCACACCCTCCCCATCACCTCCCACCCCTCATCTCACCCCTCCCCATCACCTCCACACCTCCCATCACCTCCACCCCCCTCCCCATCACCCCCACCCACTCCCTCCACCCTCCCCATCCCCACACCCCTCCTCACATTTCCCCCTCTCCTCCCCTCCCACCCCTCCCCATCTCCACACCCCTCCCATTCCCCCACACCTCCCCATCTTCCATCACCCCACCCTAATCATCCCCCACCTCCAACTCACCCCACCTCTCTCTCACCCCACCTCCCCATCACCCCACACCCTCCCCCATCTCCCCCATCACCCCACACCCTCCCCCATCACCCCACACTCTCTCCCCATCACCCCACACCTCTCCCCATCACCCCCCACCCCCTCCCCCACCCCACACCCCTCCCCCCACTCACACTCCACACCCCCATCACCTCCATACCCCTCCCCATCACTCCACACTCCTCCCCATCACCCCACACCCTCCCCATTACCACACACCCTCCCCATCACCTCCACACCTCCCCACACTCCACCCCATCACCTCCACACCTCTTCCCATCACCCCACACCTCCCATCATCCCACACCCCCCCCCATCACCCCCACACCCCTCCCCCATCACCCCACCCCCTCCCCATCACCTCCACACCCCCCTCCCCATCACCTCCACACCCCTCCCCATCATCTCCACACCCCTCCCCATCACCCTCCACACCCCTCCCCATCACCCCACACCCCCTCCCCATCACCTCCACACCCTCCCCATCACCTCCACACCCCTCCATCACCCCCACACCCTCCCCATCACCCCACACTCCTCCCCATCACCCCACACCCCTCCCCATCACCCCACCCCCTCCCCCATCACCTCCACACCCCCATCACCTCCACACCCTCCCCATCACCTCCACACCCCTCCCCATCACCCCACCCCCTCCCCATCACCTCCACACCTCTCCCCATCACCCCACACCCCTCCCCTACACCCCCACACCCCTCCCCATCACCCCACCCCCCTCCCCCATCACCCCACCCCCTCCCCATCACCCTCCACACCCCTCCCCCATCACCCCACCCCCTCCCCATCACCCCACCCCCCTCCCCATCAATTCCACCCCCTCCCCATCACCTCCACACCCCCATCACCTCCACACCCCTCCCCATCACCCCCACCCTCCCCATCACCCCACCCCCTCCCCATCACCTCCACCCTCCCCCATCACCTCCATACACCCCCATCACCTCCACACCCCCTCCCCCATCACCTCCACACCCCTCCCCATCACCCCACCCTCCCCATCATCCCACCCCCTCCCCACCTCTCCACACCCTCCCCATCACCCACACTCCCTCCCCACCCCACACCCTCCCATCACCCCCACACCTCCCCCATCACCCCTACCCCCCTCCCATCACCCCACCCCCCCTCCCCCATCACCCTCCACACCTCCCCATCACCCTCCACACCCCTCCCCCATCACCTCCACACCCCCTCCCCATCACCCCACCCCTCCCCATCACCTCCCACCCTCCCCATCACCTCCACACCCCTCCCCATCACCCCCACACCCCCTCCCCATCACCCCACCTCCCCATCACACCACCCTCCCCATCACCCACACCCCTCCCCATCACCCCACACCCCTCCCCCATCACCTCCACACCCCCCATCACCTCCACACCCCCTCCCCATCACCCCACCCCCCTCCCCATCACCCCACCCCTCCCCATCACCTCCACACCCCCTCCCCACCTCCACACCCCTCCCATCACCTCCACACCTCCCCCATCACCCCACACCCATCCCCATCACCCCACACCTCCTCCCCCATCACCCCACACTCCTTCCCCATCACCCCCACACCTCCCCATCACCCCCACACCCTCCCCATCACCCCACACCCCTCCCCATCACCCCACACCCTCCCCATCACCCCACACCTCCCCATCACCCCACACCTCCCCATCATCACCCCACCTCCCCCATCACCCCACACCCCTCCCCCATCACCCCACACCTCCCCATCACCCCACAACCCTCCCCCATCACCCCACACCCCTCCCCATCACCCCCCACACCCTCCCCATCACCCCACACCCCTCCCCCCACCCCACACCCCCTCCCCCACCCCCACACCCCTCCCCCCATCACCCCACACCCCTCCCCATCACCCCACACCCCTCCCCATCACCCCACCCCCTCCCCCACCTCCACACCCTCCCCATCACACCCCACACCCTCCCCATCACCTCCACACCCTCCCCATCACCCCACAACCCTCCCCCATCACCTCACACCCTCCCCATCACCTCTCCCACCCCTCCCCCCACACCCCCCACACCCCCACCCCACACCTTCCCCACACCCCCACCCCACCTTCCCCACCCCACCCTCCCCACACCCCCACACTCCCACACCTCCCCACACCCTCCCACACACTCACCCAGGAGTGAGAGGGCTTGAGACTTGCCAAACACCTCTCCTTGCATACTCTGTTATATGTATGAGCATATACATCTCTCTCACAGACAATATCGCTCCTCATATCCATCCCATCTTAGCCTCCTTGTCTCCCCCTCCTCCTCTCACCCTCGTAAACC